>NC_085137.1:495582094-495757535 GCF_035046485.1 Aedes albopictus | reverse complement strand
AGCCCTGTAAGCCTATATAAAGCCTACAAGCTGTAAAGAAGTTTGTCAGTGCTGTCACAGGGCTTGGAGCACATGACGTTTATATCAATCAAAATAGATTTCGACCAAAACAGACTCGAGTCGGTCATGATCAATACATTTTAAACATCCATGTCGGACGGGATTGACGAAACGGGATTATTTTTGTTGTTGGCATGTTTATCGGAATGGTGTTGTTAAATAGATAATGGAATTTGGTTATCTTGATTATTCCATTTTTTTTTCAATCAAGACAAACTCCAGCTCGTTTCCCTCTTCTTGTGAAACGTTTCCCGACCATTTATATAAAGATTGCTTCTCCTGCATCAATTCCTGCGTTCGTCACCACCAACCTTACCACTGAATCATCCTCATCCCATATCATTTTCAACCCTCGAAATGCCCAAACTATTTTGTTTTTCATGGTTTAAATACTAGTTTGATCACACCATTCCCATGGTGCATTGGTGGAGCAGATGAGAAAGGCAACGGACTTGGACTTGATCAGGAACTCGGAGGACAACAGCTAGAATCTGGATGAAGTAGCAAAAAAGCAACTTCAATGGAAGCGAAGGAAGTTAGAAAAGAACAGAAGATAAACAAATTTTTTTTTCTTTTTTCTTTGTCTCACTTTTGACAACTTTCGGTCCAGAGACTTGGTACGATATTTTAAAGTTGGCCGTATATCAGCCGAATAATTCGCCAAAAGTGGCTTTTGAGCAGCTCTATAAGAGGATATAGAACCAATTAGCTCTGTTAGCCAGGTTCTACATTCGACTATAGAGCCGACTTAATGCCATTTTTACGGCTTAATGGTTACTTGGGTATATTTTATCGCCCGCCATTCTTAGTTTTACATACGATTTACTATGGGGAAAATTTACTTCTTCAAAGAAAAATCGCATGGGGTCACCCATTGGTCCCTAAAAATAAATCGATGAATGATTTCTGTAGAAAACTTCACGAGGAATCAGACCTCCGAAGATCGCAAAGCCATGCGACGTTTGTGGAAAAAATTATTAAGGTTTACCCGATCGATAAAATAACGAGATTTTATTATTTATTGTTATTCCTTACATGTTAGACAGCGTTGGCATAACATTCGGTTTTCAGTCAATAACTTTTTCCACATACCTTAGATTGCTTTCCGGTCTTCTGAGGGTCTGTTCATTCGTTGATTTATTTTTAGGGGTTGAGGGGCAACCTGTGGCGGTTCGTATTCGTAAATCGTATGAAAACTTAAAACGGCTGGCGCCAAAATATAGTTTCTCCGATCGAGCTGAAATTTTGCACAGTGATATGGGGCCAAAATGGAACTCAAAAAGTGCACATGAGTAAAACGTCTATTTGTGTCCCACGCTAATGTATGTTGATCATTCAGGTTGCTCCGACTTTCATCTACGTTTCCTACTTGAATTCTTACTAATGAACCTGGAGTGAATCATTCCGGTGTTTCTCTAAAAGTCCTAAACAGATTTCTTTTGCAGCTCCTCCAGGAATTTCATTTGGACTTTCTCCAGGAATGCCTGTGGCAAGTCCTCCCATGATTTCTTTAGAAATTTTTACAAGGACTCTTTTAGCAAGTCTTTAAAAGATTTCTGGAAGTCCTCCATAAATTCCTTCAGAAAGTCCTCCGAAATTTTCTTCAGGACGCCCTCGAAGAACACCTACAGGAAGGACTCCGAGGAAATTTACATGAAATGGTTCAAGGATTTCTTCAGAAATTTTCAGCAAGGATGCTTTCAGATTTTGTTTTCTAAGGATTCCTTTAGGAATTCCTACAATGATTGCGTCAGGAGTTTCTGCAAAAAATCCTTCAGTAATTCCGCTTCGTTTTCATTCATGGAATACTTTTGGAATTCCTCCAGGATTCCTTCAGGATTTCCTTCGCGAAATTTTTAAGAGATTCCTCCAGAAGTTCTTCAGAACACTTCCAGAGATTTGTTCGAAAATCATTCCAGGGATTCCTTAAGGAATCCTCCAAGGTTTCCTTCAATAATTTCACCAGGGTATTCCTACTAGAATCCTTCTTAGATTTCTTTCAGTAATTCCTTTAAGGATTCCTAAGAAATTTCTCCAATGATTTCTTTAAGAATTTCTGCCGGGATTTCTCCAATGATTCCTTTGGACATTTCTGCAATGATTTCTTTAGAAGGATAATTTCTCTACGTGACTCAACAGAAATACTTGCAAAGATTTATTCAGTATTCTTAAGACGGCTTTAGGACATTTGGTCGAATGATATTTGGTCGAATGACGTTTGGTCGAATGACATTTGGTCGAAAGTACATTTGGTCGAACGGACATTTGGTCGAATGAACATTTGGTCGAAACTCATTTGTTGGAAGAAGAAGCATATGACATTTAGTCGAATGGACAATTCGTCGAATGGACATTTGGTCGAAAGGCACTAACTAATGAAGAGTTTTGAATGGAAAATAATTTTATAGATTTCGGTATCATAATTTATATGCTACTGAACTCATTCGGTTGAAAGTACGTTTGGTCGAATGGACGTTAAGTCATATAACAATTTAATCGTGTTTAATTATATCAAACATAAAAAAGCAAACATTGTAGTGCAGTGTTCTTTCAAGTGTATTATTTGTGCTGAGAGTGAAGAGGGGACATTATGGTTGTGATTTTTTCATCTATGATTTTTCCTTCTTTTGAACATAGGCAATTCTTTCAAAATTCGTATTTGTACTATGTTTGAATATTATGGCTGCTGTCTTTTTATCATGAATTTTTCCTTCTTTGAAACGTAGGCTATTCTTTCACGTTTATTTATTTCATTGCGTTTTCCTGTACCAACTACTGAATGTTTCAGAAGCAATTTCTCCTTTTGAATACAAGCAGTTCTTCCGTTTGATATTTGGATGTTATAGCTGCCGACTTTTTCATCGGATATTTTTCCTTCTTTTAAGGACAGATTGGTTAGGATCCCACAATGGCCGACTTTGGCACTCACTCGCGACTTCGAGCGTACAAATCTCTTCGTAAACAAAACCAGCGCACATGATCTTCTTGTTTCAAGCTTATTATAAGTGAGCAAAAACAGCATTATAAAATGCACTGTTGTTTGAAGCTTGCTTCTAGAGAATTGTGCGTCTGCAGTTCTGATGCACTGTTGAAGTGGGAATTCAAGACATTTGTCCTTAAACATAGGCTATTCTTTGACGCAGTGTTGCATATGAACTGAACGCGAGCCAAAATGATTATTTATGCAACAAGTTGCAAAATGATGTTTTTTTTTCAGCACGAGTCGTACATTTATTCAACGAGGCTTGCTTGTTCAATAACATATAAATAATTATGATACCGAAATCCATAATATTATTTTCCACTCACATCTCTTTTCATCAGTTAGTGCCTTTCGACAAGATGTCCATTCGACGAATTGTCCATTCGACTAAATGTCATATGCTTCTTTTTCCAAAAAATCGCTTTCGACCAAATGTCCATTCGACCAAATGTCCGTTCGACCAAATGTACTTTCGACCAAATGTCATTCGACCAAACGTCATTCGACTAAATGTCTTTCGACCAAATGTCATAGATCCATATGAATTTGACTCTATTCCTTGAAGAATATTTCCTGAAATTTCTGCTAGGATTTCTTTAGTTATTTATTTGAGGTCTCTTTCTGAGATTATCTACATGAATCCTTTGAAATATATCTCCATGTTTCAAGAATTTACCCAATAATTCTTTAAAAAAAAACCGCAACAATTCCTTCAGGGATATCTTCAAAATTTCCCTAGGAAATTTCTCAATGCAATTATGCCGACATCCCTCAATTGATTCGTATAGGGTTTTTTTTCTCAAGATTTCCTTAAGCTCTTCCATGAATTGAGGAATTAAAAGCAAAAGGGTGTAAGAGACTACAACCCACTTTCGAGTAAATGAGGCCTAAAATTTTTCATCGATTATTCATGCCATACAAAATGTATGGAGTTTCAAAATGGATCCAATTTTCTTCGATTTATTGTAATTTTTCTAATCATCGGAAAATTAATCTTAAAAAAAAGTTCCAGAAAGCTTGAAATTTGAAGATTTTTTTTATATGATCAGCTCATAATCGACAAAATGGTCAATAACACCCCTTTACCTTTGGGTCCCTCAATTCCTTCAAAGATTCCACCAAGGATACCTTCAGTAATTTTTACGAGTTAGCATTAGCATTAAGCGAGTCGCACAAATTCGTAGGTGGTACAGTCCTAGACCGCTGTTATGAGGGTTGCCTCCTTCCCGTCCGATCCAAAGCACAAGGATTTGGGACTAATCTCTGACTCTTAGACAAGACTGACGCAATCATCCAATATGGTCGAGAACTGTCCTGACCGCGTCCTTGCAACTGCTCAGGGATAGGAAAGGATGGTTAGTTTTGGACACCTATGAAAAATGTAGACAACTCTACGATCTCTCAGGCCTAGGTGTCACGGGAATTTGGGTGTTGTTAGTGGAAGGGTAAGCTCCAAAGGATACGCTTGGTCAACGTTCAGGCACACCATTGTTAAACTGCTTCATATCAGTTGTCTGCCCAATGCATCCTGGTTTACTCGTCATCTTGATGCAGAGCGTTAATGATTAATCATAAATTTAATCATGATTAATGATTAATGATTAAGATTAATCAAAATCATTAATCATAATCACAAAAAAATCTAATTTAATCATTAATCATTAATCTTAATCACACTGTTTTTGCAATCTAATCTTTAATCAGTAATCATAATCATAAAAAAAAATATTAATCAATCATTAATCAATCATCACCAAAAATGATTCATCATATAAAATATATAATCAAATTTAAATTGGTTCAAATGCTGCTCTAAATAATATAATTTATGATTCTTTTTTTTCAAAAATCTCCAGGACAGAGTTACTTTTTACTTTTGAAACTTCAAAAACATATTAAGCAATAAATATATTTTAATCATTTCCATTTTTTCGTGATTGATTAATCATGATTAATCATGATTTTTGATCAATGAGCCATTTTTAATCATTAATCATAATCAATAATCACAGATAAAACCAATTTTAATCATTAATCATAATCTTCCATCATCCTAAAATTCAAATTAATCATTAATCATAATAAATAATCACCAAAATTGGAATTTTAATCATCAATGATTAATCATGATTAAATTTTTTGTTAATCATGAACGCTCTGTCTTGATGGCATTTAGTTGAATTATGTACTATATTCTTCGGTTGAAAATCTGAAATATAAAATAATATTAACATTTGACGTACGATGGTACATATTAGTGATACTCTCGCCACAGTTATATATTTTTACAATATATTTTGTATTATACGATAAATTTACCTGAATCCTGCTGAAACAAAATGATAATTAGCAGTTACATTGAAACACAAATACTACATAAACACAAAAACTACATAAAACTTTGATCTTGGAATATTTATAATAAATACTATAAATATCAAGATCAAAATTTTTATTTGGTCGATCTTACACCGCAACGCACCGTTCTAAGGTGATCTACCCACGTCACGGGATGGAAGAATTTCTGAAGGAACTTTTGGAGAAATTACTGAAAATTCTCAGAATAAACTTTTGGCCGAGCCGCTGTACAAATTCCTGAAGACATTCCTGGAGAAAAAAAAATTCTTGAGGAAGAATCCCTGAAGAGGAAGATGGTCCCGAAATGAACTTTGAAGCAATTTCTGGAGAAATTTCTAAAAACATTCATGGAGGAATCTCTGAAGAAAATGCTGTATAGAAATTACTGGAGAAACTCACAGAGGAATCTTTGAAGTAATTCCTTGTGGAATACCGCAAGTAATTTCTGGATGCATCCTTGAAGGAATCCTTAAATGACCTCCTTGAAAATACCAGAGTAATCATTTTGGAAATTTTTCAAAGGTTTCTCAGAAGAAAAAAAAACAGGAGGGATCCTTCACTTTTTTTTAGAACCCCTGAAGAAATTCCCTATGGGATTTCTGCAGAAGGATTTTGAGGCATTGCAGAAGCAATTTTTGGAGAAATTCTTGACAAGGTTTTTTGTGGAATCCTTGAAATAATTTCTTCCTATGAATAGTTTGCTGGAGGAATTGCTGAATAAACTCCTAAAGGAATCCGTGGAGTAATCCTTCTAGGAATTCCTGGAGAAATCCTTAAATGACCTCCTTGAAAATACCAGAGTAATCCTTTTGGAAATTTTTCAAAGGTTTCTCAGAAAAAAAAACAGGAGGGATCCTTCACTTTTTTTTTAGAAACCCTGAAGAAATTCCCTATGGGATTTCTGCAGAAGGATTTTGAGGCATTACAGAAGCAATTTTTGGAGAAATTCTTGACAAGGTTTTTTGTGGAATCCTTGAAATAATTTCTTCCTATGAATAGTTTGCTGGAGGAATTGCTGAATAAACTCCTAAAGGAATCCGTGGAGTAATCCTTCTAGGAATTCCTGGAGAAATGCTTGAAGGAATCTCTGAAGAAACTGCCGGAGGAATCCAGGACTGAACTCGTAAATAAATCTCTGCATAATTTTTACGGGTATGCAAAAAATCCTCCAAAGATTTCTCAAGGAATTCCTTCATGGATTAGGGATTAAGATTCCTGCAGGTTTTTTTTTCCCAAGATTCCTCTGAAAGTTCCTCTTAGGATTCCTTCAGATTTTCTCAAGGATTTCTTCAAGGATTCCTTCAGGTGAATTTGCAACTATTACTTCAGAAATATCTTCAGTAATTTCTCCAAGGATTCCTTTAGTGTTTTATTCTTTAAGGAACTTTAACTTTTGGACGGGCTTGGTGGTCTAGTGGCTACCGCTTCTGATTCGTATGCAGAAGGTCATGGGTTCAATCCCTGGCCCGTCCCTTTTCATCCTACTTTGTACCTTTCTATCCACTTTATCTCTCTCTCTCTCTCTCCATCTCTCTCTCATATACAACTTATGTATATTCATATGTTCATAGCCATCGCTAGAACCAGAAACGAATTGGAAAAAATTCGTTTCCCTCCCTTCCAATTTCCACTCACAGCACAGTGTATATAACGCCTACAAGTTATGTAACCAAAGCGTGCTGTGCCGCTTGACCTTATTCACCTCATTCACCACACAATCTATCATCTTACGAACATTATAAATAACTCCCTATCCATGGATCGCATCACCGACCCAACGGTGACTCCCAGATCTCCCATCCTTTCCGTCTAACAAATACCCCAGTCCGTGCTGGATGTGGGGATGCAGAGGTGATCTCGGTCTTTAGTAGCAACAACCAGCACACTCTAACATTCCTTTCCCTTCCCAACTGACTATAAGAACGTGGCCGGCGCCGGTATTGATCCAATAATGTATGAGCTGCTAGAATTGCACTTTGAGAATAAGTGGAGTGTCCCAGCCCTTATTCATTTGGATCTCAGTGCAATTGGTACCAGCTCAGATCAATAACGGAGTAGCAACCATTGACATGTATAGTCAGATTTGATCGTTTTTTTGATCGTTTTTATTCTTTAAGGAACTTTAAGGATATCTTCATATGATCCATGAAATAGGGTCTTTTAGCCAATAGTGGACCCCTAGCCATTAGTGGACCCCGTTATATTTTTCTTAAATTTCCTGCTCAAATCTGTTTTTACCGGTGAACTTGCACCGGGAGACGATGGCTCATGTTCCTAGCCAGTAGTTCCAAGTGGTGGAATTACGCTGGAAAGCAATAATTCAATTATTTGAACAATCACTATTGGTTGAATTTAAGGGGGTCCACTATTCTGCCGTTCTACGCCCGGTTCTCCCATGTTATATGGGATTCCTATATAACATGGGACAATCGGGCGTAGAACGGCAGTATTGTCTACGATTGAACATGGTAAGAGAATACGATCTACCCAATAGTGGACTCCGGAGGGACTACTATAGGATAATTTGAGCCGGATTTGAAATGATTATTTATAAGAAATATAGGATGTTTTTGAACAGTTTTTGTGTGTAATGAGTAGGAAAGACATAGAACCTGTTGCGCATTTGTTGACAAAAGCAATTGAATTAGGTTATCATACTGTTTTCTCGATCAGAGCAATTTTTAGCTTCTAAGGGGTCCACTATTGATTAAAATACCCTATGCCTGCAAGTATTCAATTAAAAACTTATCCAAGAGTTCATCGAAAAATCTCCAAGGATTTCTCCAGGAATTCTTCCAATGACTTTATCGAATTTTTTTTCAAAGGATTGCTACAGAAATATCCTTCGGTATGGAAATTGTAAAAAAATAAGTAACTTCCTTAACCCTAGCAGGATGTTGCGGTCGATATGACACAGACAGGCTCGCTGAACGAACACTGCGCTTTCGTGGTGCACCTAGCCTAACATCTTTGGAGGGTTAAAGGATCTCCTCAGTAATTCTCTTATGATTCCTTCAGAAGTTCCCGCACAGATTCGATTGCTTATTACCTTCCACCGAATAATTCTTTCCGTCTGCTTCCCGAACACTATGAAGCCAACTCAACGATCTGCCGTAGCGCTGCCGCTATAGTAGATGTGATATTTGAATGAAGTGTTATATAGTAAACTAGCTGACCCCGGCAAACTTTGTCTTGCCTACTACGTTTTTCGACGTTTCAAGTCTTTAGTCAAGTCCAAATCCCCATTCAAAATGTACGAAGAATCGATTTTCAAAAACTTTCAATGTTTTCCTTGGATGAAAACTAACAGAACAAAACTAAAACGACCCAAATCGGACGCTCCGTTCGCAAGTTATGCGCGGTCCCACGTATGCCACTGCATTTATATATATATACTAGCTGTACCCGGCAAACTTTGTCTTGCCTACTGCGTTTTTTGACGTTTCAAGTTTCTACCCCAGACCAAGTCCCCGGTCACAAAATGTATGGAAGATCGATTTTCAAAAACTCTCAATTTTCATGTTTTTTGCCTCATAAACCTTCCTTGGGTGGAAACTAACAGAACAAAACTAAGATGATCAAAATCGGACCTTCCGTTCGAAAGTTATGCGCGGTCCCACGTATGCCACTGCATTTTTATATATATAGATATATACTAGCTGTACCCGGCTAACTTTTTTTTGCCTACTGCGTTTTTTGACGTTTTAAGTTTCTAGCCAAGACCAAATCCCCGGTCCCCGATATGGAAGATCGATTTTCAAAAACTATCAATTTTTCCATGTTTTATGCCTCATAAACCTTCCTTAGGTGAAAACTAACAGAACAAAACTTATACGACCAAAATCGGATCTTCCGTTCGCAAGTTATGCGCGGTATCTAAATTCGTGAACTCCTGGATAGCTGACATTCTGCAGCTCACGAATCAGGAACCAATCTAAGATCCGGGTTTCCAATCATTGTCTTCAATTTGTTGTCTGGTCTGTTGTCGTTAAATCAATACGGTTGCTGTATTTTACATTTCTTGATAAGTTAAAGGGTTTCATCAGGCTACCTTGCCAGGGCCCCGCATTTGATGGTCTGTCTGTTTAGGTCTGTTTAGCTAACGAATTACAGAATTTCCTATTCTGCCGCGAGGTGCCAGAACAGACGCTATTACAGTTGCATCTTCTTGATGAACAGGCACTCAGGACGCACCATCTCAATCTAGCTATAGAAGGACACTTGTCCTAAAGCTGCAGTACCAGCTAAGCATACAACTCTTTGCTGGCGATCGTTGTTAATATTGTCCCGAAAAGGTATGTGGTAGAAACTTGAACATAAATCAACAGAATGATACACTGTTTCCCTAATGTGGATCTCGTGAGTTTCAGTATATTGTCATTTCGTTTTTTTTTGTAGCAGAAACCAACGAATCTGGCGATGAAAACAGTTCATGAAAGTTTATCCATGAAACAGTGACATAAGCAGCGCATGAGGTGATAGGTATCGCTTAGCTCAGTAAACGTAATGGCTAGTTCGACGTGGAGTATCGATTCGGTACCCGACTCAGCGTCAGATTGACAAGAGCAAAAGAGAAATGAAATGACCGCACTAATGAACGGAAGACGACGAGATGTCTGAAGTGCAGAAAAGCATGCGTCAGAACGTTATGCGAAGGTTTTATGCCACGGTCAGTAATTCGTATCACAAGACTGCGCCAGTGCCCGTCATGGATAATAACCGGGAAGAAAATTTGCTACTGACATTGTAGTGATGGCAGTCCATTGCTAGGAGCATTCCGATTCACACTTTAAAAAAATCAACGACTTCGGTAACATGTTTACCGAAAAAATCAGAAAAGTATCTAGTAGATTTCACCAAACATCAGTAAAATGTTATCGTTTATCCGTAAAACTCAACGGAGTTCTGTAAAATAGTCTACTTCTACTGATTTTTTCGGTAAACATGTTTACCAAACGCTCAGCGGTTGATCTCGGACGATATGACACAAATTTTCACAACCCAAAAAAATCGGAATATCCAACAAAAAGTCGGCATATCCACTCCGCATATTATGTAGTACGAAAGTTTGTAATAGTTGCTGCAAGCTTTATTACAAATCCTTTTAGATTTATTAAAAATTTAAAAAGTTTCAAGTACCCATGCATTGCGCTACATGTACAAATTCCCAACCTTAATGAACAAAACCACTCCTCCGGGTAAATGCGTCACACACCTGCACGTTCGCAGCATCCAAGCCAGCGCAGCATGGCGCCCTCGCACAGAAAGGGGTCGTATCGACTCCCACGAGCTCGGGGCCGATCGCGTTGATGGTGGTGCACTTGCGGCACCCGCCATGCACCCGGATCCCATTGACCCACAACAACCCATCCGCCGCAACTGTCCCGACCCGGCCGGCTTGAGTGCGTCGAGTACATCGTCGTCGCAGCGCAACGAAAGGAGAGGAGTCGTCGAAGAAAGCTGCTGCCCCTCGATTAAATGGATGATGGAAAACAGAGAAAATAATTGCTCGTGAAATTCGAGAGCTCCCCCTCAGCTACTGTGTTGCCTCAGAAGAGGCTTATGTGCGTAAGTGCACCCTGGCTGGCTGGGACTCTCGCGTAGGTACATTAAATTGCTAAAGTGTAAGATGTGAAATTGCCATCCACCACATTGTATGTAACCGAAGATCTTATTTTTACGGTAATGTACCTGCCATCATGATGGTGCCCTAACGCACGCAAGCGCAAGTGTATAACCTTTCAACCCGAATTAGTAGCGAAATAAAGTCGGTGGCAAAAGTGGCACGAAATAATTGTAAATTACACTTGAGGGATGATTTGACCACAGAAGTGGCCTATAATGCGAATTTAAAAGCTTTTATTGAACAATTGGCTTAATTTCAAATTCCTTCACGATCCCAATTTCTGACCGCACAATGTTGTAAAGTCATAAAACAGCTAAGAGTTGTGTTTTCTTCTACTTACCTACACTGGTCAGTAGTGGAGCCAGCGGATCCAAAATCTGGAGCAACTTGGTTCGGCTCACACCGAACCAACCGTGCCAACCGGGGCTAGTCCAAAGATAATTATCTACCAATTAGCACATTCATGAATGAATTGATTTACTGCTGACACAGCGAGGGTTTGGTCCACCGGTTGTTGGCCGTTTGAACGGTGAAGTATATGTTTAACGAGTTACCGGCTTTGTTTGTTCCTGACGTTTCGCACGACTTTACGCTACATGATGGGTGTTGATGCGATAGCGGACACGGACAACAATATGTGCGAGTGTTGGATTCGATTGTTGATGAGGCACAATTTCAATAGGGATATCGTCAATAGCGATTGATTAACGAATCGGAAGCAAAAAAATGAAAAAAAGACCGAATTGTATGCACCAAGTCCTTCTCAAATATGTTAATCTTTTATGTAAAGTATTTTTTGTTGTATTCAACCACTCCATAAAACCGATTTGGCGATCTTCGAATGTCATACTTAGTGGTCTTATAGCTCATCGAAAATAACACAGCGTAACAAAAAATAACTTTTGGTCTGTCTCTAGAGCAAACTTATGTGTCTCCGACAGATTTTGGGCCGCTGAATCCGAATCCGGGCTTAGATTTGCTCTAACACGTCACAATTTTGAGCTATACCCCAATTTATAGGGTAAAATATGCGATTTTTGGCTTTTTTGACTACCAGCCATTAAGGCGAAACTGGAAGCATTTTCTCATTTTTTCGGTTTCTGATTTTTTTATTAAATAACGAAGCAATATTTTCAAAATCGGTTTTCGTGCACATGTAGAGTATGGATCAAGGTATCTTCTGAATTTTTTTGAGGTGGAAAATGTTTTCCATTTTTGCAGAAACCATTTTTTGTGAAATTTTGTTCAAAAATGGTTTCTGCAAAAACGAAAAACATTTTCCACTACAAAAAAATCAGGAGATACCTTGATCCATACTTTACATGTGCACGAAAACCGATTTTGAAAATATTGCTTCGTTATTTAACCGTAGTGTGGCCAGCAAAAAAAAAAACACCCGTAGAAGGCCGGCAGGGTACCCGGGTACCTACGAAAACCATATCTCAGCGATTTTTCCACCGATTTTAAAAGTTTTTGCCTCATTCAACTCAGAAACTCATTATCTATCGAGATCGTATTTGGTTGGACCGGTCCGATCACCATAGGTACCGGAAAATCCGGATTTCCGGATCCATGTTTTTATACAATACAATATACGGGATTTTCGGTAGGTTAGTAGCAATTTCGGTACCAAGCATCGTAAAATTGCTTTGGCATATTGTATCTGACCGGCTTGGAATCATAAAACGTGTTGACTTTGAAACTGTGATTTCGGAACACGCTTCCCGTGAGGCCATGGTTGACCATAAACACTTTAAGGTACCCTAGCCTTAACAATGTGGGTTTCAATATGGTATAAGGACATGCTCCCAAAAATATGGATTTTCCGAAAACCACGGTGATTAGATCGGTCTAACCAAATATTTTCCCGATAGATGATGAGTTTCTGAGTTGAATGAGCTAAAAATTTCCAAAATCGATGAAAAATTGACGGAGATATGATCATTTCAATTTCGTGGGTACCCGGGTACCCTGCCGGCCTTCCACGTAATAAAAAAATGCAGGAGCCCCTCCCCCTGCCCCTCCTCACTTTAAAATTTGGTCAACCCCAGTAATAGATGTACAGTGTATCAAACAATTGTCCGTACAGCAATGTTTTGGTCAAAATAATTTTTCATTTAGATGATTATAACTTTTTTATACTTCAATCAAAAACGTTGAAATTTTGACCGATTATAACCCATATATTAAAGCTCCATTGGTAAAATTTTGAGCGAGATCGAATAAGTTTTCCTAAAGTTATAGAACTTTTGGTAAAACTTATAACATTTTTGAATACATTTTTAAAACATTATATTTTAATATGTACTTGATGAAACTTTTTCAATATTTTTCGTGTTACAGCCTATACCTAAGGCTTTCATATGCAGCTTTGTTTAAGGTTTTATATTCACTACAAAAAATATGAAAAATCTGTATATGTTCAGAGTGTTATTTGGAAATTTATCATATTTTGATCAATAGAAGTGCCAAGTGTTTTCAACTATTTTAAACTCTCTTAATAATATATTTTTAAACAGGACCTACTAAACTATATATGAAGAGTAGGCCCTATGGATTTTTCGATCAGTTAATGCACTTTTATTGGTGGAAAACGTTTGGCAGCTTATATGTGCAAAACATGGTAAATTTTAAAACATCGTCAACTACATACGCACATTTTTCATATTTTTTGTAGTGAATATAAAACCCCAAACATGGCTGCATATGAAAGCCTTAGGTATAAGATGTAACACAAAAAAATTGAGAAAAATTCATCGAGTACATATTGAGATATAATGTTTTAAAAATGTGTTCAAAAATCTTATAAGTTTTACTAAAAGTTCTATAACTTTCAGAAAACTTATTCGATCTCGCTCAAAATTTTACCAATGGAGCTTTAATATATGATTCATGATTGATCAAAATTTCAGCGTTTCTGATTGACGCTTAAAAAAGTTATTAACATTTGAATGAAAAATTATTTTGACAAAAAATTTGCTGTACGGACAATTGTTTGATACACTGTATATTCACGAGTTCTAAGATCTAACAGAGTTCCAACATCCTAGTCTCAATAACCATTAAAATATCGAGATTTGAAATTGAAAATGGTACCGGGTACCCTGCCGGCCACATAAGTGTTAATAAAAAATCAAAAACCAAAAAGTGAGGAAATGCTTCCAGTTTCGCCTTAAGCATGTAAATATTCTTTTAAGCAATCAAAAGGTAAATTGCGCAATTAACATCTAAACTAACGACTCATGCAAAATATTTTGTTTTTACAAATCAAATTTGATAGTTTTAAACGATTTATGTTAGGTACGATATTTCCCATACAAGTCACCCTCCAAAAGTTGCATACAAGTTTAGATACTAACATAAAATGCTTAAATCTATCAAATTTGATTTGGTTAAATAAAATATTTTGCATGAGTCGTTAATTTAGATGTTGATTGACCAATTTACCTTCTGATTGCTAAAAAAATATTTCCATGCTTAATGGCTGGCAGTCAAAAAAGCCCAAAATCGCATATTTCACCCTATAAATTAGGGTATATCTCAAAATTGTGACGTGCTAGAGCAAATCTGAGCCCGGATTCGGATTCAGCGGCCCAAAATCTTTCAGAGACACATAAGTTTGCTCTTGAGACAAAAAAATGTTGCGCTGTGTAACTAGACCAACGAGCTGTTGCTTCTGAATTATATGCAGATGGTCGTGGGTTCAATCCCTGGCTCGTCCCTTTCCTCCTACTTTGTGTCTTTCTATCTACTTTCTCTATATGTACTTCTCAAAATGTAGGGTAAAAATCTATTTCACCATATGCGTCAATTCCCGTCATATCTGACGGAAATCGGCCGATAATTACAGATATTCCAACTTATCTTTTGCCAATGGCTCATCAGATGGAAGCATAGAAGATGTAGACTACCAATATTAACCCCCTATAGCACTGTGTGGGGTTATTTATCGGGTACAAATTGGCATGGTAACAGTCAGTATTCGTGAGATACCGGATAAAGATTCCTCCAGAGGTTTCTCTATTTTTCTGAAGATTAGGAATTCCTTCACCGTTTTAAGAATATGTAAGAAAGTTTTCATCGGTAGAATCTTTCAAATGTTACTTAAAAAATTTCTTTATGCTTCAGGAGTTCTAGGAAAATTCCACCAGGAGTTGCTATGGAATTCATCTATACTCCCGATCAGAAAGGCATAACAAAATTATAACCGACGGAGTTATTTATTTCAGAGATAATTGCATAACATAATGTGTTATAACATTAGCCGGTTAGGTGTTAAAATAACAAAAAATATAACAAAAATTGGTCTACCCATATCATAATTATAACAGGTCTTGATACAATCATAACAAACTTATAACAACGTGAGATATAATAAAACCAGAAGCTATATCACATGTTGTTACAAAGTAGATAAAAATAGATTGGGTAAAAGTTGAGTAGGGTAGGAATTAACTAATTTTGTGGGTAATTGGGTAAAAACAACTGACCTTGTTATAATTCTGTTATAATAAAAACAGGGTTTCATACCAACTCTGCCAAATATATCTAAATATAAAGATCGTTGATATATCTATCAACCGTTGATATAATTTTGTAACATATTTGTTATGCCTTTCTGATTGGGCTTTCCCCGGGAATATCTGCAGGAGTTCCTCAGAAATTACTCCAGAAGTTCATGGGAAATCCTCAAGGAGTTTCTCGGAAATTTCTCCTGGAATTCTTCGGAAATTTCTCCAGGAGTTCCTCGGGAATTTCTTGAGCAGTTCATTGAAAATTCCTCCAGGTGCTCCTCGGAAAATCGTGCAGGACTTATTTGGGAATTCTCCCGGGAATTCTTGAGAATTCCTCGAAGAGCTTCAAGGGAATTCCTCAAGGAGCTTCTCAGAAATTCCTACAAAAGTTCCTCCGGAGCACCTCCAGAAGGTCCACGGGAATTGCTCCAGGAGTTCCTCGGTAATTTCTTCAAGAGTTCCAGAAGCTCCTCAGTAATTTCTTCAGGTGTTCCTTCGGCTTTTATTCCATGAGTTCTCTGGGAAACCGTCCAGACGTTCCCAGAAAATGCTTCCAGGAGTTGCCCGGGAATGTCTGCAGAAGTTCCTTGGGAATTTATCCAGGACTTTTTCCATATAATTCATCCACGTGTTTTTTCAGAAGTTCCTCCAGGAGTTCCTCGGAAATTCCTCCAGGAGCTCCATTGGAATTCCTCAAGGAGTTTCTTCAGGAGGTCTTCGGGTTTTTTTTTTCAGGAGTTCCTTGGCTATTTTTTTCAGAAGTTTTTGGGAATTCCTACAGGACTTCCTTGAAAATTTCTCCACGAGTTCGCAAGAAATTTCTCCAGGAGTTTCCCGTGAATTTCTGCAGGAGTACCTAGGGAATTTCTTCAGGAGGTCTTCGAGATTTCTTCCAGCAGTTCTTCCAGAAGTTCCTCGTAAATTCTTCCATGAAATTCCTCTATATCTTCGCAAATTCTTTCTGGAGTTTCTTGGCAATTTTCCTAGGAGATCCAGGTAGTTTCTTTAAGGACTTCACAGGAAATTCGTTCAGGTTTTCAATGGGTAATTCTGCAGGAGTTTTCCGGGAATTTATCAAGGAGTTTCTCAGGAGGTGTTTTTTTCCGAAGTTCCTCCAGGAGTTCCTCGAAAATTCCTCCAGGAGCTCCATTGGAATTCCTCAAGGAGTTTTTTCAGGAGGTCTTCGGGTTTTTTTTTTCCAGGAGTTCCTTGGCAATTTTTTTTTTCAGAAGTTTCTTGGGAATCCCTCTAGGACTTCCTTGAAACTTTCTCCACGAGTTCGCAGGAAATTTCTCCAGGAGTTCCCCGTGAATTTCTGCAGGAGTACCTTGGGAATTTATTCAGGAGGTCTTCGAGAATTCTTCCAGCAGTTCTACCAGAAGTTCCTCGGAAATTCTTCCACGAAATTCCTCCATAACTTCGCGAAGTCCTTCAGGAGTTTCTTGGGAATTTTTCTAGGAGATCCATGTAGTTTTTTAAGAACTTCACAGGAAGTTTTTTCAGGTTTTCCATGAGTAACTCTGCAGGAGTTTACCGGGAATTTATCAAGGAGTTTCTCAGGAGGTGTTTTTCAGAAGTTCCTCCAGGATTTCCTCGGAAATTCCTTCAGGAGCTCGATTGGAATTCCTCAAGAAGTTTCTTCAGGAGGTCTTCGGGGTTTCTTCCAGAAGTTCCTTGGCAATTTATTTTTTCAGAAGTTCTTGGGCATCCCTCCAGGACTGCCTCAAAATTTTTTCCACGAGTTTCCAGGAGATTTCTCTAGAAGTTCCCCGTGAATTTCTGCAAAAGTAGCTTGCGAATTTCTTCAGGAGGTCTTCGAGAATTCTTCCAGCAGTTCTACCAGAAGTTCCGCGGAAATTCTACCACGAAATTCCTCCATAACTTCGCGAATTCCTTCTCGGCAATTTTCCTAGGAGGTACAAGTAGTTTTTTTTAAAGGATTTTACAGGAAATCAATTCATATTTTCCATGGGAAATTATGCAGGAGTTTCCGGGAATTTATCAAGGAGTTTCTCAGGAGTTCCTCCAAGAGTTCCATGTGAATTCTTCAAGGTGTTCCTCAGAAATTTTTCCACGAGTTCCTCGGGAATACCTCAAAATATTCTACGAGAATTCCTTTAGGAGGTCCTCGGAAATTTCCCCAAGAGCTCCTCGGGAATTCCTCCGAGTATTCTTAAGAGTAAGAGTAAGAGTATTCTTAAGAAATTTCTCGGAAAGATCTTCAGGACTTCCTCGGGAATCTATCCAGGAGTCCCTCGGCATTGTTCTCAGAAGATCCCTGGCAACTTTTCCAGAAGTTCCTAGTAAATTGTTTCATAATTTCCTACGGAATTCCTCGTCAAGATTTCCCTAGGAAGTTCTCGGGGAATTTCTCAAGGAGTTCCTCGGGAATACCTGCAGGAGTTCCTCGAGCGTTCCTTCACGAGTTCCCCTGGATTTCTTCTAGAAAATGCTTGGGAAGTTCTCCACGAGTTACTAGAGAAATCCTGCAGAAGTTCTACATGAATTCATTCAAAAGCTTCTCGGGAATATCTCCAGAAGTTTATTGGAGAATCTTCCAGGAGAACTCTTAGAAGAATTTCTAAGGAATCTCCGAGAAACTTCTGGAGGAATTCCTGAGGAATCCCCGTGGAATTCCCAAGGAACTTGTGGAGGAATTCCCGAGGAACACAAGGAAGAAATTCCGAGGAGTTCCTGGAGGAATCCCGAGAAACTCCTGGAAAAATTTCCGAGGAGTTCCTGGAGGAATTCCCGAGGAACTCTTGGAGGAATTTCCGAGGAACTCCTGGAGGAATTTCCGAGGAACTCCTGGAGGAATTTTCGAGGAACTCCTGGAGGAATTCCCGAGGAACTCCTGGAGGAATTCCCGAGAAACTCCTGGAGGAATTCCCGAGGTACTCCTGGAGGAATTCCCGAGGTACTCCTGGAGGAATTCCCGAGGTACTCCTGGAGGAATTCCCGAGGGACTCCTGGAGAAATTCCCGAGTAACTCCTGGAGGAAATCTCGAGGAACTCCTGGAGGAATTCCTCAGGAACTCCTGGAGGAATTCCCCAGGAACTCCTGGAGGAATTTCCCAGGAACTCCTGGAGGAATTCCCGAGGAACTCCTGGAGGAATTCCCGAAGAACTCTTGGAGGAATTTCCGTGGAACTCCTGGAGGAATTCCCGGCGACTTCCTGGTGGAATTCCCGGCGACTTCCTGGTGGAATTCCCAGGGAACTCCTGGAGGATTTGGCGGGGAACTCCTTGAGGTATTCTCGTAGAATTTTCGGAGGAATTTCTGGGGAACTCATGAAGTTATTTCCGAGGAACTCCTGGAGAAATTCCTGGGGAACTACTGCAGGAATACCCGGGGAACTCTTGGAGATATTCCTTGAGGAATTTGTGGGGAACTCCTGGAAGAATTACATGGGAACTCCAAGAGGAGCTCCCATGTAATTCTTCCTGGGAATGCCTGGGAATCTCCTGGAGGAATTCCTTAGAAATTTCAGGAGGAATTTCCGGGAAACTTTTTCGGAAATTCCTGGGGAACTCCTGGAGGTATTCTCGGAGAATTTATGGAGCAATTTCTGCGGAACTCTTGAAGTGATTTCCGGGGAACTCCTGGAGGAATTCCCGGGGAACTCTTGGAGGAATTCCTGGAGAAATCTACTCCTGTAGGAGTTCCCGAAAAACTCCTGGAAAAAGTCGTTGAAATCCTAGAGAGAATATTAAGATCATTTATGAAGAAATTGCCGCAGAGGAATTCCCCGGAAAATCCTGCAGGGGTTCGGCCAAAAATGCTGGAGGAATTCTTGGAGAATTCCTTCAAATATCGCGTTTAATTCTTAGAAGTATTTCTGGGGAAGCCATCCATGGAGGTATCTCCGGGGGCTCCTGTAGAAATTTCGTTGGAAATCCAAGAGAAATTCTCGTGGAACTCCTGGAAGACTTCCCGGGGAACTTCTGGAGGAAGTTCTGTGTAGATTCTGAAGAAATTGTCAGGATTATTATGGAGGAATTTCCGGAAAACTCTTCCGAATTATTGGGGAACCGCTTGAGACAATTCTAAAATAAATTCTTAGAAGTATTACGGAAGAAATTCTGGTAGAACTCTAGGAAGAATCCCAGAAAATGCTAAGAAAATGGAAGAATCTTAAAAAGAACTGTTGTAAAAATCCCTAAATAAACGACTTAAGGAGTTCCTGAAGGATCTACAGGAAGAATTTCAGAAGTATAACGAAAAAGCTGTGGCATTGTAGAAATGGTTGCTATGTACACTCGTCAGTAGAAGCACTTATAAGATATAACATGCGATATCTCAAGATCTACTTTATTTGGGACTATGCTGTCTTCGGCAAAGTTGTTCAGTAGGTCGATACACCAATTAGTTTGTGATTTCATCGCTAGGTGGCGCTAGTCGTCAAGTAAAGTTTCAAACTTCTCTATCGCGGGATCCAGAGCATATAGAAAAATGTCGTCTTCGGCTAAGTTCTTCAGGAAGTCAAGAGCTATCTGGTGATTTATAAATTAGTTGGTGATTTCGCCGCTAGGTAGCGTTAGTGATCAAGTAAAGTTTCAAACTTCTCTATCTGGAGATCGAGAGCATATAGAAAAGTGTCGTCTTCGGCAAAGTTCTTCAGGAAGTCAAGAGCTATCTGACGATTCAACAATTAATTTTTGATTTCGTCGCTAGGTGACGTTAGTCGTCAAGTAAAGTTAGTTCGTACAATTGCAATGGCGTCACAGATTATAGTTGGACATGTGATGCTAAAGTAACGGCTGTTGATGTCAAAGACTTATACTCCAGGACAGTTTTTACGACCCGGAATGTCACAAAAGTATATACAAATATCTTCTGATTTTTCCCTTGATAAAGGCCATATAAAGCCGGCCGAAACGTCGGGCAGTTCAAAACTAGCCGTTTAGATTGACCCTAGACCGAGAAAGCCAACATTTGTACAATACATATGAATGTGAACCATATTTATAAGCAGCAATAAACGCTACTGGTGTATACAATTTTTCGTTTCCTTGTACTACTTGGTGTTCAGGATGTTCTAGGATGTTAATGAAGTCTCAAAAAACAAATTTTCACTTCACTTCACTTTTATCAAGTGGGTGATTTTATACAACCATTTTCTGTTGGCGATCGTCATATATGACTCCTCCGGCCCCAGAGGGTTAAGTTAAATTCATTTTGTGCAGTTATTTGTTTAAGGATTTCTTTCCTGGTTCGATACACCTCGCCATTCACGGCGTTATTTCGCTTCGGAAGGAAGAACTACTATTTTATGAGTTTGTCGAGAGTGAGGTTCGATCCCACTGAGCTGATCTCGGAGGATCAGTAAATTTTCGATACAAGCTAGTCAATAACGATAGCATGCTGATCGCTCTTTGTTTAATAATTTAATGTTCTACAGAATTTCTAACATTTCTAAATACATACCTTTCATTTATCTACTCACAGGTAAGACGGAGAATCATCAGTCCATAAGAATGCAGTTCAATGCAACAAGTCATGGTAATCGTATGTTTTCAATTAAGTTGTACCCCTTACAAATAAGTGCCAGAAATGTTAGTCCACCAAACATATGATCCATGATTCTCATGGATGTCATAATATTTGTCTTCCAAAGAAAACCTAGTGAACATTTACCGATAAAAATGGCCGAAAATAGCTTTCATCTTTCCTGCGCAATATGAACATCATTCAGTATCATAGGTACGCATATTTGCACAAATGAAACTCGCTCAAATATCATCATATCCTTCATGCACGTGCTGCTTTCGGAAAACATTGCCAATCACTCGCACTTACCCTAAACACGCACCTCAATCGCATTTCCATGGAAATGCCCAAAAATGTGTTTGAAGCACCATTTTGGCAATCTAAGAACGATACCAATAGCTGTTATTTTCGGCTGCCTTGAGTCTTCGGTGTAAGTGTCAAGCCCACGTATTACAAGGCCGATAATTCCGTTTGACAGTGGTAAACTGTGTACCCTCCGTCCCCCGCCCCAACTCCTACCACACACACGGAGAAAAATTTAACTTACCAGAATCGCAGGAAACATACGTCATTGCATCATCTCCCCGCCCGACACGGCCCGGCGCTTTTGCTTGGCCGAGCGACATGATAAATTCCTGATAATAATAACGCTGTTGGCTCGCTCGCTAGCAAGATGCAAGACATGCGAACATGCGAACGAACCTAGACTAGGTACATACCATACACTGTCTCTGACTGGGATGGTTTTCCTGGAAGCAACAGATGAAAATTTATATCGACAGGGAGAAAACCCTCAACGCAGTTCCGCCGCGACCGGCACCACCCTTACAACCGCCCCGTGCCATCACGCTGTCGTGTCGCCACCATAGGTGGAGGTGGGATTTGCGACGGATAGTTAGGTATGATCTTGGGGAAATGACGGTTTCAGAAGTTTTTTGAAAATGCATCATCAAGTAAAAAATATGCCTCAAACACAACATTATTCCACCTGAAGAGAAGATAGGTCGATAAATTTACGAAGTTATCATTTCCAGATCACTATTCTAAATATTACTTTTGTAAAATTCGGTTCTCATAAAAGCTTTACTAAAGATGTTAATAGATGCAGTCAGTAGATAGTTTAGACTTTTAAAGTGCAAATGAAATGAATTTCTGAAAGGAGTTAAGAATGCTGGAGGTTCCTCCAGGAATTTCCTCAGATGAAATTCCTGAAGGAAACTACGGTTGAATCACTGAATGAGAAATCATATAAATCACCTCCTGGAGGAATCTCGGATAGAATTGGAGGAATCCGAGGGTTCCTTGAAAGATGTTTGTGAATAAATCTTAAAAGTAATTGATGAAATTCAAACTGAATATCACCTTGGCACATAGATTGTATTAGATAGGTACTCTTATACAATCATTAAGCGATATAAGAAGGAATCCTGGAAGAAATCCCGGTTGAATGGAGGAATTCCAGAAAGAACACCTGGTCTCATAAGAAAATCCTGGAGAAACTCCAGAAGCTTTTGTAGGAATAGCTGATAAAGAGGAGAAAATACTATGAAGACGCCTAGTATAATATAGGAGGGAATCCCAAACAGGAATCCCAGCTGGAGCTACTAGATTAATCACAGAAGAAAGGAACCGGTGAAGTAACTCCTGGAGGGGTTCTACAAGGAACTCATGGTTAATCTCAGAAGAAGCAAAGAAAATCACAACAGGAACCCTTTGAGGAATTCAAAAAAGGTCTCTTGGGGGAATCCCAGAAGGAACTGCTAACTTATTTTTGGAAGAAAATCCTGGAAGAATTCTAGAAAGAAATCTGGGAGGAACTCGTGAACTACTAGAGGAAACCTCAGAATCTTCGAAAAATCCTCTAAAGGAGGCATTTCAAGAGGAACTTTTTGAGGAATCCCTAATAGAACTGCTTGAGAAATCCCAGAAGGAACACCTAGAGGAATCCAGGAAGCATTGTCACGATGAATCTTACAAAGAATTCTTGAAGATATTCCAGAAGCAACTCCTTGGGGAATTTTATATAAATTCTGGAAGGGATTGGGTCTACCGAAGAATATCTTTTTTTTTTACCCTCCGCTCACCCCCACACCAAAGAGCTCACACTGAGAGCCCTCTGGTAATGGACACTTACTAACAAAAAAAAAAAAATACAAAAATAACGCGGAGAACAATGATAACTAATTCAAGAAATGTGAATTCCCAGTGGAACTATGTTCCTTTGAAGGGATTCACTAATTAAACTAATCTAGAGAATTAAACAAAACTAATTGTTAGCACAGCTCCGTACCACCCTGTGATGGTGCAACTAGGGCGCAACATGCGGTCCACCCAGGACAAGACAACTCCAGTGTATGGATGAACCGTGCGCTGAGCATAGACGTCAGTGAGTATGTTGGGCCAGAGAGAGTGGGAAGGTAAATAAAAATATAAATAAGATAGTAGGGAAGAGCAACAAAATGGTTTGTAGCTATTAGAAGCAAATTAGAATTCAAGAGTTCAAGCCAAGTTGAAAGTGATTTAAGTTGAAGTTAGTGTGATTAAATATCGTGAGAAAGATTTAAATAGCTGTTGCTGTGCTAAATTGTTTGAGGTAGTTTTTGTGATTTCCCGAGGTGAGCAAAAATAGGAAAGTTCGCTTGATGATTTATTTTGATAGTTCAATAATCTACAGGATCCTATCGGACTCAAACCGCGCCAGAAACCGCCAAACCTGGAAGGGAAAAGTAAAGAAAACCATTAAATGTAAGTTATTAGGAATAAGCTGAAAAAGAAATCAATATTCATGAAATGTTTGTATTTTGCTATCCCGTTAATAAAGTTTTAAGCTGTTATACTACAAACCAAGTGCTGCTGTGAAAATTAGGTTTGATTAGGGTGGTCCGATTTCGAACACTAATAGACTAAGCATATAACCTTGTGATAACGTTTGTGGCTTATAACTTCAAATTGATTATTTTTCCTTTAATTTTAGTGAAAAAGCAGGCAAAAACTAGCAGGAGCCAGAAAAACCTACATTTATGGAAAGGTTGACACACTATACGATATATTCGCTTACATTCCGTAGTAAATATTGCTTAAACTTCCTTTTGAAGAGGATTGTATTCGTTATGCCTTTACTGTCAGAAGGAATGGAGTTGAACTTTGAAGGGCCATAGTTTATTATGCAGATAAGGCCCAGGTTCGTGTTCACTCTGTTTCTCAACAGTTCATGTGCATGTCTTGTGGTACGTATATTTGCTCTATTTGGAAATTCAATGTTGTGATGAAAGTTACGATTGTTCAAAGCATTGTGTACATACATGACAGTGTTAAAATCACGTAAACCAAGAATTGGAATAACATCATGATGCAAATCAGTGTAAAGCGAAGTCGTTGAAAACAGGGGAGATAAATTGAAAATAACTTTGATACATCTATTCTGCAGCACTTGAACCTTTTTAAGTTTTGATTTGGAAGCATGACCCCAAACTATAATTAAATACTGTAGGATAGAATGTATGCAAGCGTAATAAAATTGCAGTAAAGCTTCCTTATGTACAAAACACCGAACTCTTTTCATCAAGCCGCACAATGATGAAACTTTTTTCAGAATTTGTTTTATGTGAATATCCCAAGAAAGACAAGAGTCTAAGTGTATCCCCAAATATTTAAAAGATGAAACTTTTTCAACATGAACATTATTAACACATGGATCGGGGTGTTGTGGTATCAACTTACGCGAAGAATGGAAAACCATATATTTAGTTTTTGTGAGGTTTAAAGAGAGCCGGTTTCCGTCAAAATATTGTGTTAGGCATTCAAGATCTGATTCGATGTTCTGAATAACGGATTGAATACTGTATTCAGGATAAAACAAAGCCGTATCGTCAGCAAAAAGTCTTGGTGTCCCATGAAGCTTCAAGTTGCCCAAGTCATTGATATAAATAAGAAATAGCAAGGGGCCAATGTTACTCCCTTGAGGATCACCGATTTCAGTCGTTCGCAAGCTACTACGGAAGCCATTTACAGAAACGTACTGTTTCCGATTGGAAAGATAACTTTTTATAAGATCGTTTGCAACCCCTCTTATTCCATACTTCTCGAGCTTTTTCAGAAGAATGTCATGATCTAGGGTATTTTTTAAGGTCTATAAAGAGACCTCCTACCATCTTTTTTGATCGATTTCACGACCCAATTTATCAAACAGTTCTACAAGTGCAGTTGTTGTTCCACATCCTTCGCGAAAGCCATATTGGTATTTATACATAACATTGTTTGCGCAAAAGAAGTTCACTAGTCGGCTAGTCAAAAGTTTCTCAAATATTTTATTCAGAACTGATAGAGTAGAAATTGGACGATAGTTTGAAGGAGAAAACCTGGAATTCTTGAAAGAAGTTCCCTCATATTCGTTCAATACATGGCCTTCATGCCTAATTTCACCTTCTATAAATTTTCAAACTTGTTCGCAACCTAGTGAATACTATCATATCTATCATTTATTTATCCACTTTGATCTCTACTCCCTTACACTCTGAGTAGAAAATGACCCATAAAGCTATAAAAACCTAGAGTACTCAGGGAATATCTTGAATACTTAGGGAAATGTTGCACCAATAAAAATTGCAACATAGGCCGTATGAATAATAAAGAAGAGAATTTTGCTACTTTTACTACTCAGAAATAACTCCACAGAGTTTACTACATTGTTGGTTTAACCCTCTAATACCCAATCCCGCCTTTAGACGTGGTATATTTTGAGCAGTTTTGTAATTTTTGTTTCGTGGAAAATCAAATTTTTTATATTTTTGGCTAATATTTAGGACTGTTCAAAATGGTTTTTGGTGTATTTTAAAACGTATTTACATTTTTTAAAAATCATTGAAAAATTGATGTTTTAGTCACCTTTTAGAAGTCATTGTTTATTTTGTATTGAATCGCTACAATTAACATATTTAAAATTTTTCCCAAATCATTCTATCCTTGTTTAATAGTTTAAGGGAATCGAATACACTCTAAAATTATTTTCCTTAAAATTACACGGAAAATAAAATTTTCTGTGAAAAAAAATTAAAATAATAATATTTCAACAATAATCATAAAATCTCAAAATATTTTCATCTCAAAAAATGCATTCCTCAAATTGGCTTCCAGGAAAAATATAAAAGTGTGGGGATGTTCAAAAATAAAAATTAGAAAAATCAAAAACTGAAATTCACGAAATCGAGAATTGAAAAAATCATCTTCCAAAACATGTTTAAATCGATTTTAGATGACGAAAAATGATATTTAGATCAAAATTAAAAATTTGGGTATTAGAGGGTTAAATATAAAAATTATCCAATACTTAGTGTTTACTTCTTTCAAACATAAGCTTTCACTACAAGTTTGTAGAATGAACGTAATACTGAAAGTTCTTACTAGAAGGGTTTCTTTCTGGCACTTCTTTGGAAATACTTTTCGATATACCTCACAGGATTTCTAACAAGATTCCTCCCGTACTTTCCGCGCCATGTAAATCGGTACACATTTCTTTTTTTAATTTCTCTAGGAGATTCTTCCGGATTCCTACCGGCGTTTTTTCAAGTTTCGAACAATTCTTTCTAGGATCTTCCAGGATTCATGAATTACTGGATTTCTCCTTGAGTTGTTTTACGGATATCCTAGAGATATTCTTTTGTGGGATTTTTCCCGAAGGTTCGCGGGAATTCTTTCACGATTTATCCCGAGTTCTCCGTAAGACTTTCTCTCAGGATTCGTAGAATTTCTCCTAGAATTTCTCTCGGGATTCCTCTTGCAGATTTTCCGTGATTCCTTCCGATTTTTCTCAGGATTTTTCCCAAAGTTGTTACAGG
Source organism: Aedes albopictus (assembly GCF_035046485.1). NCBI lineage: Eukaryota > Metazoa > Arthropoda > Insecta > Diptera > Culicidae > Aedes > Aedes albopictus. Next base: position 495,730,669 of record NC_085137.1, on the reverse strand, counting down.
AGTTCCTGACATGTAAACAAAAGCTGTTCCATTTCGCATATTTTTCGAAGTTTATTTTTTATTATTTTTCAATAAATTTCCGTAACCTTCCTTCTAGAGTTACTTCCTGGATTTCTACAGGAGTTTCGGCCGTGATGTTTCCTAAAGGTCATCGTGGGCTTTCTTTTAAAGCTTCACCTGATTTTCTCACGTAGTTTCTCCAGGAATTTCTCTTTGAAGATTCCTTCAAGTGTTAATTTTGGGATGTCCCTCACAGTTTTTCTGAATTTATCTTAGACTAAACACGAAGATTTTTTCAGGACTGTCTTTTGGGATTTCTGCAGGAGCTATTGCTATATATCTCTTTGAGTTATTTCCGTGATTTCTTTTAGAGTTTCTTCCGTGCTTTTCCTCGTAGTTGTTCACCGGATTGCTTGTACAGATCCAACGGAGTTTTTTTTTACAGATTTTGCTCTTCCCGGAGTCCCTAACGAAAATTGGGATTCTTTTAATTGGAATTTCGCTTCTGCGTAGAGTGTGGCCGAGGTGGGTCGGCCATTTCCAGGAGTTGTTTCTTTTACAATGCCTCCTGGGATAGCTTTAGAAGTTCCGTGTAATAAGATTCCCGGAGAAACAATCCAGTATAAACCTAGTCTAGTTAGTTAAGTCTAGTCTCGTCTACACATGCATTCATTGAAAGAATCCTGGATTACGATAGAATCGACTACTTCTACCGGCTTTCTTGTCATTATTAATGCTAGCAGTGGAAATGTATTGCATACAAGCATTAAAGCGGCCAGGCCTACTGTGCTGCGCCGTTGAATACAGTTGAACTTAACAATGGAACGGTGACATCTATATATAACGCAATTTCGTCAGTCGCTTTGTTTAGCATATGGTACTGTTGATGTGAAGCAAAAACGTTTGGAGTGACGTTGCTTAGAAAGTAGAAAGTTAATGTCACTTCATTAGAGATCCTCTTCCTAAGATGGGACACAGGAACTTAACCCTAATGTCCTGGCTCGAAAGCCTAGGCTTAAGCACCATTTCTCGCTCTCTGACGCCTACCAGCATGTACTTTGTTTTTGAGGCATTCACCACCAGTCCAACCTTTGCTGCTTCGCGTTTCAGGCGGGTGTACAGCTCTGCCACCGTTCCAAATGTTCTGGCAATAATGTCCATGTCGTCCGCAAAGCACACAAATTGTCCGGATTTTGTGAAAATCGTTCCTCGGCTGTTGAGCCCGGCTCGTCGCATCACACCTTCCAGAGCGATGTTGAAGAGTAGGCATGAGAATCCATCACCTTGTCGCAGTCCCCGGCGAGATTCGAACGAACTGGATAGTTCACCCGAAACCTTACGCAGTTTTGCACCATCGTTGCTATAATCAGTCTAGTCAGCTTCCCAGGAAAGGCGTTTTACGGTGAAGATCTGGTTCGTTGTCGACCGGCCGTCGATGAAGCCGGCTTGATAACTTCCCACGAAATCATTCGTTTTAGGTGACAGACGACGGAAGATGATCTGGGATAGCACTTTGTAGGCAGCATTCAAAATAGTGATCGCCCTGAAGTTCTCACATTTCAAATGGTCGCCTTTCTTGTGAATGGGACAGATTACCCCTTCCTTCCACCCCTCCGGTAGCTGTTCGGTTTCCCAGATCCTGACTATCAGCCGATGCAGACAAGTGGCCAGCTTTTCTTGATGAGTTCAGCTGCGATACCATCCTTACCAACTGCTTTGTTGGTTTTGAGCTGGTGAATGGCATCCTTAATTTCCCTCAGCGTGGGCGTTGGTTCATTTAAGTCCTCCGCTGCACTGGCATCGTCGTTTCCTCCGTTGCCGTGGGCTACCGTGCCTACGTTCTCCACGCCGTTCAGGTGCTGATCGAAGTGCTGCTTCCACCTTTTGATCACTTCACCTCCGTCCGTCATGATGCCTCCGTCTTTATCCCTGCATATTTCGGCTCGCGGCACGAAGCCGTTGCGGGATGCGTTAAGCTTCCGATAGAACTTCCGTGTTTCTAGGGAACAGCACAGCAGTTCCATTTCTTCACACTCCACTTCTTCCAGGCTTTTTCTCCCGAAAGAAGCGGGTCTGCTGTTTCCCCTTCTGTTTGTAACATTCCATGATCTGTCGGGTCCCTTGCTGCAGCATTACCGCGCTCGCTGCGTTCTTCTCCTCGAAAACCGTTCTGCACTCTTCGTCGAACCATTCGTTCCGTCGATCCCGTTCCACGTACCCGATGGTGCTCTCGGCTGCGTCGTTGATGACTGCTTTCACTGTACTGCAGCAGTCCTCTAAAGGGGCCTGCGCGTATGCTGAGGCGACATCCGGTTGTTTCAGTCGCTCTAGGTTGTACCGTGGCGGTCGCCGGTACCGTACATTGTTGATGACGGAGAGTTTTGGGCGCAGTTTGACCATCACCAGATAGTGGTCGGAGTCGATGTTGGCACCCCGATAGGTCCTGACGTCGATAATGTCGGAGAAGTGCCGTCCGTCAATCAGAACGTGGTCGATTTGAGATTCCGTCTGCTGTGGTGATCTCCAGGTGTAACGATAAGGGAGGCTGTGTTGGAAAAGGTGCTACGTATGGCCATATTTTTGGAGACGGCGAAATCAATGAGTCGTAGGCCGTTTTCGTTCGTCTGCTGGAGGGCGCTGAACTTACCAATCGTCAGTCTGAATTCCTCCTCCTGGCCTATCTGAGCGTTCAAATCTCCTATGATGGTCTTGACGTCGTGGCTTGGGCAGCGATCGTACACGCGTTCGAGCTGCGCGTAAAATGCGTCCTTGTCATCATCAGTACTTCCGGAGTGTGGGCTGTGCACGTTTATTATACAGAAGTTGAAGAATCGGCCCTTGATCCTCAACCTGCACATTCTTTCGCCGATCGGCCACCAACCGATCACCGATCTCTGCATTACACCCAACACGATGAAAGCTGTTCCCAGCTCGCGTGTGTTGCCGCAGCTCTGGTAGATGGTATGATTACCTCTAAACGTTCGCACCATGGATCCTGTCCAACACACCTCCTGCAGCGCTACGATGCCGAACCCGCGGTCCTTCAGTAGATCGGCGAGTATGCGGGTGCTCCCAATGAAGTTGAGAGATCGGCAGTTCCACGTACCGAGTTTCCAATCGCAAGTCCTTTTTGTTCGCTGGGGTCATTGCCGTTGGTCTCGGTTCGCATTATTCTGTTGCTGGTGTTCCGTTACAATGGTTTTTTTTTACGGTTGGATCGTAGGGCCTGACACCAACCCCCTACTTTCCGGAGGACCATAGTGCACAGTTGAGCTTAGAGTCCTTCCCTGGCACTCGGACGTTGATCAGCCGCCCCTAACATGAGAATCAGACGCTGTTGTGAGCCGCTCCTCCTGGAGAACAGACGCTCAGGTTTACCGAAGCAAACCCCCCTTCCCTGTCAGCCTACGACCAAAGTTCCCACCGGGGTTGGTTACCCGATCTTCCCTAAGGTTGCTCATAGTTTCCGGCCGGTACCACGAGGAGGTGGGGATAGGAGTTGCTGGGCAGAGGCTAGTGGATCACAATGTGATCTGAATTGCATCTGAACAACACTGAGTTGTTGTATTCTCTTTTTTTTCTTGACGTATCGTCCCAACTGGGACAAAGCCAGGTTCTCAGCATCAGCTTTAAGAGCATTTCCACAGTTATTAACTAAGAACTTCCTCTGCCAATGACCATATTGAATGTACTGTGTATATAGTGTGGCAGGTACGAAGATACTCTATGCCCAAGGTAGTCAAGGAAATTTCCTTTACGAAAAGTTCTTGGACCGGCCGGGAATCGAACCCATCACCCATCAGCATAGTCATGCTAAATACCCGGGCGCTTAGTCTATAAAAGACCCTTCTTCTTCTCCTAGATCCGACCCTGTTCATGACTGCCATCTGAAGTTGGTTCTGCTGCTCCACCTGGCAGCTTTCACGAACAGACCAGACCACATTCCTCCACCGGGATGTATCCTACGTGCGGTGTGGGTGGATTCTACAGATGGATGTTCATATTTTTTCCTCCTCTTCTTCCTCCTCCTGCTTGAGTCCCGTTCCGCACGAGTTCACCGTGACGGGACCAAAGCAACCGAAAGCTCACGAAATAAAACACCTCAGCCGAGTCGACCAAAAAGCCTCCCTCTGATGGTTTTCCAGCAACTAGCAGCCTAGCATCCAAGGCAAGGAAGCTGCATGCGCGGCGAGAACGACGATGATCCCTCGTAACCCCCGCAAAATTGCTATGTGTGATTGGTCAATTGTTTTAGATTAGATATTTATGTGCTTTTTGGATGAAGGTCGTCGGTTTTGATCCGCCGCCATCAGTTGGATGGGCTGGGGCACTTTTACCTGGAAGGCGTAATGCATTGACTATGGACCTGTGGTGTCGTCGTGGTGGTAGGTGGATCAAACACAGCTGGAAGTGAAGCTGGAACTTGACGTTGACGATGGTTGGTCGAAATGGGAGCAGACACCCGGTCATTTCTCCTGGGAGTCAAAAATATGATGATATTAGGGAGGACGAAGAGGTTGATTTAGAGATGAATTTGAATTTGATCCTTCTCTGACTTACTTAGTGTACGAGCACTTCCACACACGATAATAACTGGTCTTTCTTGCGAAAGTTACAATTTCTTACAAAGTGCAATATTTTCGAGGTTATTCTGGAAACTTGAAACACACTCTTGGGAACGCGTTCGTAATTTTGTGTTATACCGAACTAAAATGTTGAACAAATCCCAAAAGTGTTTTTCAGGTTTTAATGTATACTTTCAGAAGCTTAGGTCGAGAATTTGTTTAAATTTTTCCAGGAATGCCCGAAAATCTGTTTTCTTTTCTGGGTCAGTAAGACTTCCTGCTATTTAAATTGTTTGCCTTCGTTGCCAAACGTGATCTTTAACCACGCTTTTTCGAGCGATGCCTACCTGGAAAAGCTTTTCCAGGAAATATTTTCCTGTCCATTTCCGTAGCCGGTCAGTTAAAGTCCGTTCAAAACAACTCGGAACGTTCCGGAAGATAATAAAACTTATAGAAGTGGGAGACACCAGAGAGTCACCGCACCGGTACCACGTAGAAGAAGCATAGCTAAACATTATTTGGGTTGTTGTTTGGAGATGAATTTGTTGCGGAAACATAAACCACCGCACCGAAGAGACGAGGTCGACGACGCGTCGTGCGGTGCTTGCTATTTATCGCTTATTCCAGAGTTTCAAGGACGAAATGGTGCACGCGTGTGGTTTTCGCTTCCGAGGACGATGGGGAACTGTCTGTGGTCGCATAATTGTCTCACCAGAATGAGCTTGGTACCATGATAAAATGCCATGAAATAACCTAGATTTCAGTAAACATATCGAATAAGACCTACACATGGGACGCTTTTGCGCGTTCAAGCATTTGAAATGTTGATCGCTTTCATTATCAAAAGGTAAAAATATTTCGTCCGACAGGAGGGTGCGTTGGTGGCGCAATGTCACCTGGCAACTCCACCGACGCTCCAACTTTGAGCGGTACATACATAGACACTAGCCGGTGAATGCTCAGTGCTCTCGACATTTATTTGTCCCGACGATGGCGACGGAGACGACGACGTTTTCATTTGGATGGGTCCTTCTGCTAAAATGGGATCAAACGGAAGATTATCGGTGGAGTCTGGGAATGGCATATATGTGAATCTGCGACGTGTCTATGAATGCCACCGGTTGGGTACGTTAGTGCTCTTGTTGGGAGTCATTTAAAAATATCGAAATAACAATATAAGCAGTGGACTTCTTATTCTTTTATGAATTATTCAGCATGTTTTCGGAAATGACTTCTGCCATTTCTCCAGTTTCTGATGAAATTCCTGGAGGAATCTCTGGAGGAGTTCCTGGAGGAATCCCTGGAATAATCCCTGGAGGAATCCCTTGAATCCTTAGAGGAGTTCCTGGAGGAATCGCTGAAGGAACTCCCTAATGAATTTCTGGATAGATTCCTGGAGGAATCACTGAAGGAACTCCTGGAAGAATTCCTGGAGAAATCCGTGGAGGACTTCCTGGAGGTAATCCTTGGAGGAATCTCTGGAGCAATCCCTAGAGAAATTCCTGGAGGACTTCGTGGAGGATTCCCTGGAAGAATTTCTGGAGAAATTTTTGGAAGAGTTGTCGGAGGAATCGTTGGAAGAATTCCTGGAGGACTGCCTTGAGAAATTCCTGGAGGAACTCCCTCCCTGGGATCCCTCGAGGATTCTTGGAGAAATCCCTGGAGGAATTCCCGGAGAAATTTTCAGAGGTCTTCCTGGAGGAATCCCTAAAGAAATTCCTAGAGGAATCTCTGAAGGAATCCCAACAGGAGTTCTTGGAGAATCCCAAAAAGAATTCCTTAAGGAATCCTCAGAGGAATTACTGAAGGAATCCTAAGAGGAATTCCTGAAGGAATCCTTAGAGGAATCCCTGGATGACTTGCCTAAGGAATCCCCAGATATATTTCTAGTGGAATTTCTAAAAGAATCCCAAAAGGCATTCCTAGAGGAAATCCAGAAAAAATCTTCCTGTAGAAATCTCCAGGGGAATGCCGAAATTTCTGGAAGAATCACTAAAGCAATCGCTAAAGGATTTCATAAAGGAATCCCTAGAGGAATACATAAACGAATCCTTAGAACAATTTATGGAGGAATTGCTGGAGGAACACGTAGAAGAGTTATTGAAGGAATCTCTTGAGGAATTGCTGGAGGATTTCGTAAAGGAATTCCTGGAGAAATCTGCAGAGGATTCCCAACAGAAGTTCTTGGAAGAATTCCTGGATGATTTTCCTAAGGAATCTCCAGGGAAATTGCTAAAAGAATCCTAAAAGGAATTCCTAGAGAAATTCATGGAGGAATCCCTACAGGAATCCCTAGGGGACTTTTTAGAAAAATCTTTGGAAGAATTGTGGAAGAATTTCTGAATTCCTGGAGAAATCTCTGGAGGAATTTCTGATGGAATTTCTGGAGTAACTCCTGGAAGAATTCTTGGAAGAATTTCGGAGGGATTCCAGGAGGAATTCCCGGAGGAATACCCGGAGGATTTCCAGGAGGAATTCCCGGAGGAATTCACGGAGGAATTCCAGGAGGAATTCCCGGAGGAATTCCCGGAGGAATTCCAGGAGGAATTCCCAGAGGAATTCCAGGAGGTATTCCAGAAGGAATTCCCGGAGGAACTCCAGGAGGAATTCCCGGAGGAATTCCAGGAGGAATTCTCGGAGGAATTTCAGGAGGAATTCCCGGAGGAATTCCAGGAGGTATTCCAGAAGGAATTCCCGGAGGAACTCCAGGAGGAATTCCCGGAGGAATTCCTGGAGAATTCTCGGAGGAATTCCTGGAGGAACTCTCGGAGGAATTCCCGGAGGAATTCCAGCAGGAATTCCCGGAGGAATCCCAGCAGGGATTCTCGGAGGAATTCCAGCAGGAATTCTCGGAGGAATTCCAGCAGGAATTCTCGGAGGAATTCCAGCAGGAATTCTCGGAGGAATTCCAGGAGGGATTCCCGGTGGAATTCCCGGTGGAATTCCAGGAGGAATTCCCGGTGGAATTCCAGGAGGAATTCCCGGTGGAATTCCAGGAGGAATTCCCGGAGAAATTCCAGGAGGAATTCCAGGAGGAATTCCAGGAGGAATTCCCGGAGGAATTCCAGGAGGAATTCCCGGAGAAATTCCAGGAGGAATTCCAGGAGGAATTCCCGGAGGAATTCCCGGAGGAATTCCAGGAAGAATTCCCGGAGGAATTCCAGGAAGAATTCCCGGAGGAATTCAAGGAGGAATTCCCGGAGGAATTCCAGGAGGAATTCCCGTAGGAATTCCCGTAGGAATTCCCGGACGAATTCCAGGAGGAATTCCCGGACGAATTCCAGGAGGAATTCCCGGAGGAATTCCAGGAGGAATTCCCGGAGGAATTCCAGGAGGAATTCCCGGACGAATTCCAGGAGGAATTCCCGGACGAATTCCAGGAGGAATTCCCGGACGAATTCCAGGAGGAATTCCCGGACGAATTCCAGGAGGAATTCCCGGACGAATTCCAGGAGGAATTCCCGGACGAATTCCAGGAGGAATTCCCGGACGAATTCCAGGAGGAATTCCCGGAGGAATTCCAGGAGGAATTCCCGGACGAATTCCAGGAGGAATTCCCGGACGAATTCCAGGAGGAATTCCCGGACGAATTCCAGGAGGAATTCCCGGACGAATTCCAGGAGGAATTCCCGGACGAATTCCAGGAGGAATTTCCGGACGAATTCCAGGAGGAATTCCCGGACGAATTCCAGGAGGAATTCCCGGACGAATTCCAGGAGGAATTCCCGGACGAATTCCAGGAGGAATTCCCGGACGAATTCCAGGAGGAATTCCCGGACGAATTCCAGGAGGAATTCCCGGACGAATTCCAGGAGGAATTCCCGGACGAATTCCAGGAGGAATTCCCGGACGAATTCCAGGAGGAATTCCCAGACGAATTCCAGGAGGGATTCCCGGACGAATTCCAGGAGGAATTCCCGGACGAATTCCAGGAGGGATTCCCGGAAGAATTCCAGGAAGGATTCCCGGAGAAATTCCAGGAGGAATTCCCCGAGGAATTCCAGGAGGAATTGCCGCAGTTATTCCAGGAGGAATTCTCGGAGGAATTCAGGAGGAATTCCCGGAGGAATTCCAGGAGGAATTCCCGGAGGCATTCCAGGAGGAATTCCCGGAGGAATTCCAGGAGGAATTCCAGGAGAAATTCCCGGAGGAATTCCAGGAAGAATTGCCGGAGGAATTCCAGGAGGAATTGCCGGAGGAATTCCAGGGGGAATTGTCGGAGGAATTCCAGGAGGAATTGCCGGAGAAATTCCAGGAGGAATTGCCGGAGGAATTCCAGGGGGAATTGCCGGAGGAATTCCAGGAGGAATTGCCGGAGAAATTCCAGGAGGGATTCCCGGAGGAATTCCAGGAGGAATTACCGGAGGAATTGCCGGAGGAATTCCAGGAGGAATTGCCGGAGGATTTCCTGGAAGAATTGCCGGAGGAATTCCAGGAGGAATTGCCGGAGGAATTCCAGGGGGAATTGCCGGAGGAATTCCAGGAGGAATTGCCGGAGAAATTTCAGGAGGAATTGCCGGAGGAATTGCCGCAGTAATTCCAGGAGGAATTGCCGGAGGAACTCCTGGAGGAATTCTTGAAATAATTGCAGGAGGAATCTCCGACGGAATTCCTGGAGGAATCTCCGAATGAATTCCTGGAGGAATCTCCGACGGAATTCCTGGAGGAATCTCCGAAGGAATTCCTGGTGGAATCCCTGGAAGAATCCCACATGTAGATAGTAGAGTAATGGGATTCATTTTAGCGCATCTATGTTTACTCTACTATCTATACTGGAGGAGTTATTCACACGGGCTTGGTGGTCTAGTGGCTACCACTTCTGATTCATATGCAGAAGGTCATGGGTTCAATCCCTGGCCCGTCCCTTACATCCTACTTTGCATCTCTCTATCCACTTCTGTTATGATCAACCAATAAAAGGCTTGGGAACAATGTAAATAACGTCTATTTCTAACAAGAGCTGGTACAAGAATGAATGAAATAATTTTCACTTCTTTGAAGTTTGGTCTACCAAGGCATACTTGATTGCAAAATTCTACACCTTGGTAGCATCTCCCCTTTTAGGTTAATAACGGATGTACTGCTCGAACCTCCTTGGTGGCCGCACCGTTCGCAATGGGCGTTGACCTGACTCTACCTGCTGCTGCCTTGGTGTTGAAGATGAAGATGGCCTTTCTTGAAAATCCGCTAGAAGTGTTTCATCAGGCTCTTCATCGGCATCGCTGTTGCTATCCTCTGCGGATACCTCTGCATGCATTATTGGACCAGGAAGTTCTTGTTGCTGTACAGTTTCGGTTGCTTGTTGAACAGGGACGGCACATGCAGGATTTTCACCAATTAACATACGGTAATGTTGTTCTGGAACTGCTTGTCGCTGGAGACCAAAATCTTGCATGAGAATACTCAACGGCATTGGTTCCTTTGAAACTACAGGTTCATCGTTGGAACGATTCTTTAACTGGTCAATATGAGATCGGAGTACTTTTCGCCGACCGATTTGATGATCCAAGAGGATATAGTAATTCACGTTTCCGATTCTTTCGAGGACAACACCTGGCATCCACTTCCAGAGATCCTTGCTTGAATAAACTTTGGCGTACACAAACGATCCAGCTTCAAATTCACGGTTGAGCTTCGGTTTCAGACCGACAGACTGGGAAGTAGGTCGTAGGAGATCCAGAGTAGTCCTCATAGAACGTCCGAGCATTCTTTCATCGGGTGATTCTCCGTCCAGAACGGCGGATGGTGTTGATCTGTAGATGTGCAGGAACGTTTGAAGAGCAGTTGAAGTCGACGTTTCTCCTCCCCCAATAATTTTCCTCAAGGAGCGCTTGAGGGTATCTACAAACCGTTCCGCCTGCCCGTTAGATTGCGGATGATATGGTGCGGTGCGCAAATGAACGACTCCTAGTTCTTCGCAAAATGTCCTGAATTCAGCACTTACGAATTGGCTTCCATTGTCTGTTACAACCACCGTTGGTATACCGAATCGAGCAAAACATTCACGAAGAAAGGAAATTGTTGTTGAGCTTGTTGGTGATCGCGTCTGCAGAATTTCTGGCCATTTGCTATAAGAGTCCACCACAACCAGGTAATGATATCCTTCCAAGGGACCAGCAAAATCCAGATGAAGACGTTGCCATGGACCATTTGCTCTCGGCCAGGGTTGAGGTTTCGCTTGGGGTGGAGACTTGGCAGCGCTGGCACAACTTGAACATCGGCGTACGTAGTCAGCAATTTCAGAATCGATTCTTGGCCAGAAAACAATCCCTCGGGCAATCGCCTTTGATCTCTCGATTCCAGGATGACCTTGATGAATTCGCTTCAGGATACGCTTTTGAAGGCATTTTGGAACAACCACTCGATCCATCATCATCACGCAGTCGCCAACCATGGAATACGATTCTCGGTGAGTGTAGAATGGTTTAACTTCAGCTTCACAGATAGCTTCAGCGCGCAATGGCCAGCCGTTTTTGATGTAGGATGTTACCTTTTGCAACACTGGATCTTTTGATGTAGCATCTCGGACCACTTTGGATGTGACAGGAAGATTTGATAGCGTATCTTGCAGACCAGAAGTGACATCAGCTTCGATATGGACCATAGCAATAACCGCTTCCTCCTCAGGCTTCTCGTGGTTGTTGATGAGGCGTGATAGAACGTCAGCGTACCCAAAGTTTTGTGTTGAGACGTACTCGATACCAAAGTCGTAACCCAATAGCGTGAGTGCCCATCGCTGAAGTCGATTGGCGGTATGGACTGGAATTCCCTTCTTGGATCCGAAAATCTTCAACAACGGTTGGTGATCTGTTTGCAGCGTGAATCGTCGACCCCAAAGCATGCGATGGAATTTTGTGCAGGCGAAAACCAACGCAAGTGCTTCCTTCTCAATCTGACTGTAGTTCTGCTCAGTTTGATTGAGCGATTTGGATGCATGTGAAACCGCTTTGATGGATCCGTCGGGGAAACGATGCATCAGGACTGCACCAATGCCCGTCTTGCACGCGTCACCAGCAACGATGATGTCCAATTCCGGATTGTAGTGGGTGAGAAGCAGGTTTGATTGTAGAATCCGTTTGATGTCCGCAAACGCTTGTTGGCACTCCTTGCTCCAGATGAATTTGGCGTCCTTCTTCAAAAGATTGTCCAGAGGATGGCGAAGTTGGTGCATCTCTCGTACAAATTTGCCATCAAAGTTCACGGCGCCAAGGAATGACCGCAATGTGCTGACGTTGGTTGGAGCTGGCATGTGGACTATCGCTTCAATCTTCGTTGGATCGGGTCGGATTCCATTTTCATTGACAATGAGTCCCAGATATTTGATCTCCTCCTGGTTGAACTTGCATTTCTCCAGACGCAAACGGAAACCGTATTCGCGAAGTCGCTTGAAGAGTGCAGTGAGGATTCTATAGTGGTTTTCTTCGTCTTCGCTGTGAACGATGAAGTCATCCAGAAAAGCGTCAACTCCTTCCAAATCTGCTATCATCTTCGCCATGAGCTGCTGGAAAGCGCCAGGTGCTGATTTTACTCCAGGTGCCAACCGGTTGAATCTGTACAATCCACGATGGGTGTTGATTGTCAGGAGCTTCTTAGAAACATCATCAACCTCCACTTGTAGGTAGGCGTCGGAAAGATCAATGATACTGAAAACACGCTTGCCTGCAAGTTTGGTGAAAATGTCTTCTGGAGTTGGTAGAGGGTAGTGGTTTGCTTCTAGTGCCTCATTGAGTCCGGTGGAATAATCGGCGCATATACGGACCTTTCCGCCAGGCTTCTTGACGACAACGATCGGGGCTGCCCAATCCGAAAAATCGATGGGTGTTATGATGTTCAAGCTTTGGAGTCTGTCCAGTTCCTCTTCGACTTTTTGAGTGGCATGGAATGGTACTGGTCGCTTTGGCCGGAAAATTGGCTGCACATCTGGTCTCAGGGTTAGACTGATCTTCGTTTTTGTGCAGTGACCCAATCCGTCCTGGAACACTTCCGGAAACCGTGTAACGAAGTGCTGATCGTCGTGGGGAAACTTCGTCAAATTCACCCTTTTGCAATGGGCAGCGAGCGGTTTTGACCACAGATCAAATGCGTCCATCCAATCCAGACCGATCACGTTGAGACCTTCGACCGAAGTGATGTAGCAATGCTGCTTCAGAGAAACATCGCTGATGCTGACAGTCGTTGCGAATTCTCCAAGAAGTTCCAGAGGTTCTCCAGACGCTGTAGTCGCTTCCATTCGAGTGGATTTGATAGCAGGCTTGCCAATCTTCTCCCAGGTTTCTTTTGAGATCAACGTGATATCCGAGCCACAGTCAAGCTGCAACTCTGCTTCGATGCCGTTGAAAATGACCGTCACGTAACGCCTTCGGCTCCGAATATGCTTCACAGATTGGATTGTCTTCATTTGGAGTTTCTTATCCTTTTTGCTGATCTTCTTGTCGACAGTGGACGTTGATGCTGAAGCTTTCGATGAACAGTTGCAGTATCCTTCCTTATGGCCCATTCTTCCACACTGCTTGCACATATGTTTTGAGAACTGGCAATCTTTCACAAAGTGCATGGCTCCACACTGCCAGCACGGGGATGGAGGAAGTTTACCGTTGCCGTCTGGTATTGTTGCATTTGACTGCTTCTGGCCTTGCTTCTTGAACTGACGAACCGCTTGAACCGCTGAAGATGAATGCTTCTTCTCGACCAACGCCGTATCATGCTTCAAGTTTGACAGACGTTGGCATTCGGTCACTAATCCTTCGATGTTGGTATCGGCTGTATCAGACTCGAGCTTTGATAGAAGTCGGGTCCTCACGTCCGTGTCCTTCGCAGATTTCAGTCCGCAGATGAAAACAAGGCTCTTGAATTGGTTGACTGACAGTTTCTGTAGTTCGAATTCTTCGCACTGCCGGTTGACGATACCAGCATAGGTGACGAAATCATCCGCTTCATTCTTGGATAGCTGGAGGCAATCGTAACGCTTGCTGAAAATAGACTTCTGTTGTCCGTAAATTGTTGTCCACAACTTGATCGAACGTATAATCGCGTGGGTGGCTCGGCAGGAGATAATTCAAAAATTTCTCGTGAACGGAAACGCTGAGGCTACGGAGTAATAGCCGCACCTTCGCCGGGTCGTCCAGGTTTCTGCCGTCCTGTCTGAAGAGATCTTCGTATTTTGAGAACCAGCGGTCGAATGTTAATCCGTTTTCTGGATCGAAGTGGAATTCTTTGATGGACGATGAGAGAGATTCTATGATGTGTTCAGGAGCGCTTCGTTGTGCCGGTTGTGTCCCTCCGGTGACTTGTTCCAGTAGGGCCATCAGACGGTTGTTCTGGATTGCCATCTGACGCATAACTTCCGACATCGAGACTGCTGACACGTCTTCTTCTCCTCCTCCCGAGAATCCAGCTTGATCGCCGTCCGGATTACCGTTGTTCTGTGACATGTTCTCGCTTGAAAATTCTCCAGAACTTGAAATCTCGTCGTGAAATAATTTTCACTTCTTTGAAGTTTGGTCTACCAAGGCATACTTGATTGCAAAATTCTACACCTTGGTAGCAACTTCCTCACTCTCTCTCTCTTCTCTACAACTATGTATATTCATATGTTCATAGCCATCGCTAGAACCAGAAACAAATTGGAAAAAAGTCGTTTCCCTCCCTTCCAATTTCCACTCACAGCACAGTGTATATAACGCCTACATGTTATGCAACCAAAGCGTACTGTGCCGCTTGACCTTATTCACCTCATTCGCCACACAATCTATCACCTTACGAACACTATAAATAATTCCCTATCCATGGGTCGCATCACCAACCTAACGGTGACTCCCAGATCTCCCATCCTTTCCGTCTAACAAATACCCCAGTCCGTGCTGGTTGTGGGGATGCAGAGGTGATCTCGGTCTTTAGTAGCAACAACCAGCACACTTTAACATTCCTCTCCCTTCCCAACTGACTATAACGACGTGGCCGGCGCCGTTATTGATCCAAAATGTATGAGCTGCTAGAATTGCACTTTGAGAATAAGTGGAGTGTCCCAGCCCTTATTCATTTGGATCTCAGTGCAATTGGTACCAGCTCAGATCAATCACGGAGTAGCAACCATTGACATGTATAGTAAGATTTGATCGTTGATCGATCGTTCAGCTGAATTAAAAAATGTGAAATTAGTTTCAAAATATGAAAAAAAAAAATTTACAATTCTTATTTGCTTACACTGTTGATCAGAGTAATACGTTGTTTCAAAAAGTACAAAACTTCATAAGAAATAGTTAATAGGGGGATTCACTTAACAGCGTAAACTGATTAAACTGATTAAACGTCGCGATCACCAAGGCAATCTTTGATTATTTCATTCGCAAAATCATGAAACATTTCAAATAAGCAGAAAATCATGGCTTACGCAGCAATTATATCTGTTTAGTGAGTACCCCTAATGTTTTTCTTTTAAAATCATCAACAGCTTTTCAAAAGAAGATAATATTAATAAGTAAGGAACTGATTAAACATGAAAGGCTACAGTGATTTGGATATCACATACTATGTAGCTCAAATATTAGCAAATATAGCTGATTTTTAAAGCAATGCGTGTAGGCCTTTATCTCGAGCCATCTTTCAAATTCTCAAATTTGAAATCCCTGACACATTCCTACGTACGCGCTAATCTCTTACCACCCATAGTAGGCGTCGCCAGCGAATGCGCGCGCGAAACCCCCCCAATCCGCGTTTCCTAGGAAACGCGGCCGAACCGCGACTGGATTTCCATGGAAACGCGAGCCCGCGAACGCGCGCTTTTCGCGGCCACGGCAGCCCACGCATGCTGCTCGCCATTTTGCGCGTGGTCTTTCGTTGCGTTGGTTGACTTTGGTGAGTGAGTGAGTGCAAAGCGTGCGCGTGGTCGAAAATTTTCCCGCGATGGAATACAATCTGCGTACCGTGACAAAATCGTGCGATAAGTACAAAAAGCTGCGATTTCCGTTGAAAATCTGGATTCTGGTGAACGCTAGCGGAAATAAGTTCCTCTACTGGGACGCGACGGAAACCGTGGTCGTGGTGGTTCGCGATGCGCTGGAGCTGTACCTGGCTTCGGCCGGTTCGATTTTCTGCTTCCACAAGTTGGCCACCTTCTTCTGGCTGATGGACTTCAACGGGTTCGAGCTGGACGGTGGCTTCGGGGAGGATAAAATCGTCTTGCAGTACCGGCATTTTTCCTTCACGCGGGAGAATCGCGCTTATTTTGAGCAGCTGCTGCGGAGTCCGGAACAACGGGAGGTTAGCGCGCGGGAAGGTAACTGTTCCGTTCATCGTACGAAAATTCTGAAACGAGGCGATGCGGATGCAAACGCTCAGTCCCGGTTGTCGTCCAGTGCATTTGCCCAGGAAAAGTTCAATCTGCTGATGGAGATGAAGTCGTTGGAGCTGTCGGTTCGGGAAGCGTACAGTAGCCTGGCGAAGTCGGGGGACAGCGATGGAATGGTACCGATCATTGAGGTGCCGGATAAGTATTGCGACGAACCGGTGGCCTGCGTTCCGGAGTACACGAGCAAGCGAATCGTTGCCGGGAACTACGGGCGGGCCAATTTGGAGGATTTGAAGCGATTCTTCGGGGATTACCTTCCGGTGTATGAGGATTCTCCTGGTAAGATGATTTTAGGGGTTACTTTTGAACTCGCGTTTTAATTGAAGATTTCCGCTGTACAGATACCATGGAATCGGAACCCTCGGAAGAACCGAAGCCAACGACCGCAGAACCGAAAGAAGAAGACGCGTCTGAGATATTGGTTACCTCATCGCCAGAACCAACGGATCCGGCAGAACCGGTACCACCCTTACTGGAAGAAAAACCGGAGCCGATCAATACGCTGGAAACGTTCGACTATCAGGACATCAAACAATCGGATTCGGTTGTTAAATGTGACCTGGAGAATGTTGTGCCGCCGGTCATTATCGGTGGGGTGGATCTACCGTTGCCCAGTTTTGAAAACGGTGCGGAAGAATTTGCACAGGTGCATGCTGGTACCGGTAGCGTGGCGGATGAGCACATGGACGAAGCACAGTTTCAGCTGTATTCGGACATTCGTGAGACTTTTGAGTTGTTGAATCAATTTTGAATTGTAAATACATATTTAGTTTAAGTTGCACTTGATTGTAAATGAAACATGAATAAAACAGGTGAAATTGAGTAGATTTAAAATTCATCCATTATTAAAATGTGCCTGAAAACCCGTGGAGAACCCCCTGTAAACTTGGAGACATAAATCCCTTGTGGAAACCCTGTAAAAATCCCTAGATAAATTCCAGGAGGAATCCCTAGAGCAATTCCTGGAGGAATCCCTAGAGGGATTCCGGGAGGGTGTGAAGAATTAGCATTATTTAAAATTCACGAAAAGAAACTAAAAAAAATCCAGGAGGAATCCCTAGTAGGATTCTGGAAGAATCTCAAGAGGATTTCGGAAGGGATCCCTAGAGGAATTCTGGGAGAAATGCCTAGAAGAATTGCGGGAGAAATCCCTAGAGGAATTCCGGGAGAAATTTCTAGAAGAATTCCTGGATGAATTCTAAGAGAGCCGGAAGAATTCCTAGAGGAATCTCTGGAAGATTTCCTAGAGGAAGTTATGAAGCAATTCCTAGAGGAATTTGTGAAGAAATTTCTGGAGAAATCCGCGGAAAAATTCTTGGAGAAATCCCTAGAGGAATTTCGAAAGAAATCTTGAGAGGAATTGCTGGAGGAATCCTTGAAGTAATATTTGGAGGAATCCCTAGTGAAATTCCGGGAGCAATTCCTAGAGGAATTCCGGGAGGAATCCTTAAAGGAATTCAGGAAGAAATCTTTAGAAGAATGCTGGATAGAATCTCTAGATAAATTATTGGATGATTTAAAAAAAACTGGAACAATATCTAGACAAAATTTGAGAGGAATTGGTAGAGGAACTCCAAGAGGAATCCCTGGAGGAATTCCAAGAGGAATTCCTGGAGGAATTTTGAGAAGAATCCCTAGAAGAATTACGAAGGAATTCGTAGAGAAATTCGTGGATGAATTCCGCGTGGATGAATGTGCCGGAAAAACTCATCTAGGAATACTTCCGGCTGTCTAAGAATTCATCCAGGAATTCCTTCAGGGGTTCGTTCAGAAATACATACTTCCAGAGATTCCTTCAGGAATATTTCCAGAGATTCCTTCAGAAATACTTCCAGAGATTCCTTCAGGAATACTTCCAGAGATTCCTTCAGGAATACTTCCAGATAGTCCTTCAGGAATACTTCCATGGATTCCTTCAGGAATACTTCCAGGGATTCCTTCAGGAGTACTTCCAGGGATTCCTTCAGGAATACTTACAGGGATTCCTTCAGGAATACTTACAGGGATTCCTTCAGGAATACTTACAGGGATTCCTTCAGGAATACTTACAGGGATTCCTTCAGGAATACTTACAGGGATTCCTTCAGGAATACTTCCAGGGATTCCTTCAGGAATACTTACAGGGATTCCTTCAGGAATACTTCCAGGGATTCCTTCAGGAGTACTTCCAGGGATTCCTTCAGGAATACTTACAGGGATTCCTTCAGGAATACTTCCAGGGATTCCTTCAGGAATACTTCCAGGGATTCCTTCAGGAATACTTCCAGGGATTCCTTCAGGAATACTTCCAGGGATTCCTTCAGGAATACTTCCAGGGATTCCTTCAGGAATACTTCCAGGGATTCCTTCAGGAATACTTCCAGGGATTCCTTCAGGAATACTTCCAGGGATTCCTTCAGGAATACTTCCAGGGATTCCTTCAGGAATACTTCCAGGGATTCCTTCAGGAATACTTCCAGGGATTCCTTCAGGAATACTTCCAGGGATTCCTTCAGGAATACTTCCAGGGATTCCTTCAGGAATACTTCCAGGGATTCCTTCAGGAATACTTCCAGGGATTCCTTCAGGAATACTTCCAGGGATTCCTTCAGGAATACTTCCAGGGATTCTCTTAGGAATACTTCCAGGGATTCCTTTAGGAATACTTCCAGGGATTCCTTCAGGAATACTTCCAGGGATTCCTTCAGGAATACTTCCAGGGATTCCTTCAGGAATACTTCCAGGGATTCCTTCAGGAATACTTCCAGGGATTCCTCCAGGAATACTTCCAGGGATTCCTCCAGGAATACTTCCAGGGATTCCTCCAGGAATACTTCCAGGGATTCCTCCAGGAATACTTCCAGGGATTCCTCCAGGAATACTTCCAGGGATTCCTCCAGGAATACTTCCAGGGATTCCTCCAGGAATACTTCCAGGGATTCCTCCAGGAATACTTCCAGGGATTCCTCCAGGAATACTTCCAGGGATTCCTCCAGGAATACTTCCAGGGATTCCTCCAGGAATACTTCCAGGGATTCCTCCAGGAATACTTCCAGGGATTCCTCCAGGAATACTTCCAGGGATTCCTCCAGGAATACTTCCAGGGATTCCTCCAGGAATACTTCCAGGGATTCCTCCAGGAATACTTCCAGGGATTCCTCCAGGAATACTTCCAGGGATCCCTTCAGGAATACTTCCAGGGATTCCTTCAGGAATACTTCCAGGGATTCCTTCAGGAATACTTCCAGGGATTCCTTCAGGAATACTTCCAGGAATTCGTTCAGGAATACTTCCAGGGATTCCTTCAGGAATACTTCTAAGGATTTCTTCAGGAATACTTCTAGGGATTTCTTCAGGAATACTTCAGGAATCCATCATGTAACCCTGGAGGAATTCTGGACGGAATCCCTTGGGGAATTCTGGACGGAATCCCTTGGGGAATTCTGGACGGAATCCCTTGGGGAATTCTGGACGAAATCCCTGGAAGAATTCTGGACGTTGTGGCAGTACTGGAGGAGCGGGTCATAGCAATCATGCTATAGAACGAGCTGACCAATTATTTAGTAATTCTTTTGTTCCACACACTTGAAACAACGTACGGCATGCATAACTCCTCTGGAACGAATGCTGTAAGTGATTTTTTTTTTCATTAATCCTTGATAAGATACATGAATAACACAGTTTGTAATTTTAAACAGTTTGCTTAAACTTCGGTATAAAGCTTAATACCTTTTTCGTTGAAAAATCTGTCCAGTCACCGCGTTTTTCAACGTCATCTCCGTAAACCCGAACTTTGCCGGAATGGATGTTTATTGCTTGACGACAGGCCGCCAACGATGATAAAATTTTCCGAAGCTACGCGAACTTCGTCCTTGGCCCTTGCGTCGACGAAACCGAAACGCAATTGGGTTTTGCGGCAAATTCCGGAAACTCGCCTGCTGCGTCCTCTGAACCAGCGAGTTAGGCCAACTCAAGGTGGCGTCCATTTAGTACGTAAAGCTCTAAAATCGAAAATTTTATACGCGGGGAAGCGTATCGCTTTTTTGTTTGAAAATCTCGTAACGCTTGGACATACCTCATCGTCGACCTAGGGCGTTACGACATTCGTGGACAGCGCATTGTCACCATCCCTGATGGGCGTGTGGGAGGAAATGTTTAATTTTTGCCTGTTGGTTTAAATTCCGGAAAATGTGCTTTTAGGGCTTTCTATAGTTTGAACGTTTGATTTCAAGCAGAAAACTGTTACCAATCGTGTGGCGGGACATCGCCCCCATTTATATCATGCTGCACCCGTTTTAATCCTACTGTATTTATTGAAACGATTGAAGAGCTTTTGCTTTTGTTTTCATGTTTTTTTTGTGTTTCAAAATGGCGGGTTTGATAATCGCTCATCAACCGCAAACTAACAAGGTATATAATTTTCCAGACCGTGTTAGTAACACGGAGTTATCAGGCTCTTCATAGTAGAAATTTGTACACATTAGCACACGGCAGCTATTGTTTGGGAAAACAGTTCAGTTCAACGAAATTCGCGCCGAAATCTAATTAACACTGGTTATTATTCTCTATGTAGAAATTCATCGGATGCCCCCACGGCTACAGACAAACGAGTATTTGTATACAACGCTGCTGATATTTGATAGCCCCGTTGGTTGGGCTGCCAAAAAGTTTGGTGCTATAGCGAATTCTGGCTGGTAAAAATCATCCAACACAATGAATTGTTTTTGTTGGACGTTTGATTTGGAAAAAAAATGCTCTGATATCACTTTGGGTCAAATAGACTGGAACTAGCTTTGCTACATTTTAAATGGTAAATAAATACAGAAAACAGAAGTTGATAGCAAATTTTATAACGGATTATCAACTAGTTTCACTAGTTCCACAAAGTGAAAAAAGTTTTAGATTCATTGCAATTGTGCAACACTGCTGAACAGTTGTCCAAATAGACGAAATCTCAATTGAATCAGATATTCTTCTTACCTCTCACCCATGCAGTAACCCACTCTTCAGAGAAACGAAATCAGCGAATTCCTTCTAGATGACATCTTTTTCCTTGTTAATCTGTCGCCTATACCTCGTACTGAATTGTTGTTCAATCTCGCCGAACTATGACACTAGCAACAACGACGACGATGACAACTACGACAGAAAAACCGGCCAGCGGAAAAGATGGCATTAGTCACACGGTGACTGAAGCAGCTCTGGCAGTCAGCAACAATCTATCTATCTAGCTATCTTGTCTGTCCAACCACCAGTAACTATGCTTTCTACAACAGCGTTTGAGCTGTGTGTAGCTAATAGGTACCTATACGGCAGAAAGGCAGAAATTTCCTTGACTTCCTTGGGCATAGAGTATCTTCGTGCCTGCCACACGATATACACATGCAAAAATGGTCATTGGCAGAGGAAGCTCTCAGTTAAAAACTGTGGAAGTGCTCATAGAACACTAAGCTGAGAAGCAGGCTTTGTCCCAGTGAGGACGTTACGCCAAGAAGAGAGAGAGAGAGAGACGGCAGAAAGGAGTGAAGTTGAACCAATTTGATATTGTGCCAAATATTTTTTTTTTGTCAGTCGTCGCTGCCGCCGCCGACTGGTTCTTCCCTTACATCGTCGGTGGTCGGTCTAATCTTCGCCGATATGTTATAGGAGCTTCGTCTGTGATCACATCACAGTCCATCCATCCTCAATTTGCCCGCGGCAGAAGTATCAATCTGGCTTGAATGGGTTCTCAATTTGCGTTCCAGTAGTCTGTGCTCCAAAACTGAAACATTTTTTCAAATAGGATACACAAATAAGGGACTGTCCATTAATTACGTAAACATCAAATGTTCAAAAATGGCAAAAAAATGAGTCATCATTTAGCAAAAAAAAATGTTATTTTTTATATTCGGAAAGTACACCGTGAAAAAAAGTCATGATAACATGACTCATTTTATCCTAACTTATCTTCAGCGTTACGTTTTAAATAATTTTTTAGGGACAATTAAAAATTAGGTCATGGAGTCATAAATCATGCATTCTGAAAATATAAATTTAGTTCAAGAGAACATAAGCATGCTTCATGATTTTAGTGTTTGTCATTTATGAATCATATTTACTGGCGGAAAGTACCGAAATGAGTCATGAAATCCTGAAACATATTCTGAAATCATGAACCCAAGAAAACATAAGCATCATTCATGATTCTAGTATTAGTCATTTAGAATCCATATTCTATTGACGCAAAAGCGCAAACAGTGACATAAAATCATGAAGCATGCGCTAGAGATTGAAATTCATGATTCAAATTTAAATAAAGTAAATTTATAAAACAAAACAACAACATTTCATGAATTCGATGGATATTTCTGTTTTGCATGCACATAAACTATTAAATATAGTTTGGTTTGAGTCAAATAGCTACAAGGCATGTAGCCTGCTGAACTTCTTAGAGGCGAGGGACCTATAGTAATTGATATTGTCCTCGTTGCAGTTGCCTAGACCAGGTTCAGGAGCATTACATCTAACGCAAGTTTCAGAGCCTCACGGTATTTATGTAGGTTGGAAATCGATATGGCGACGGCATGTTGGACCGGTCAAGCTGACATAACTAATGTACTAGACCAGACGGTTTCCGGCTACATGTTATTCCACCAAATAGGGTCTGGTACCATTTGGGCAGGGATCCCAACTCAGTCGATTGTCTGCCGAATAACTTGTAATTTCGTACATGGCTAGAGGGTTAAAAAAATCAAGTTAATTGGTACAATCAGTCAATATTGTACCAATTAGATCAAAAAGTGCCCAAAATAAGTTTCTCTACCCAAGTGGTCCCGACTTTATGCATACTTACAACAAGGGTAGTATCTTCGAAGAAGTTGTTTAGTATATCAGAGCTCTTCTTTTGAAAGTATCACTAATGTGATTAATCCACCTGAGATAGAAATTTGATTTTTTTTCATAAATGAAGGTAGCGTGTTCAAGTCTTCAGCAAAATTGTAGAAAATGCCTTTTTGATAACACTTGCTGAACAAATTTTCGTCATAGCTGCCCAATTTCTAGAGATATTGGCCATTATTTGTAAACATCAAAACATTTATATGTTGTAAAATTTTCCAGACATTTTTAAAAAATTTTAACTATTCTACAAAGCTATTCAATATGACAAAATGCGTGATTATTCTGAAGATGGCAACATTGTAGCTTTAACATTTTTTTTAGATATTTAAACATGTTTAAATTAGCCGTTTTCACGACTTTGTAACGTTCAGAGGCAAAATGGGGCAATATAGTTTTGCTGCAATTCTTGCTGGGCACTAGCTTCCTTGACATGGAAATAGAGCTGTAAAATATGTTAGTACGTAACTGAAATTTTCTAAAAAATCAAAAAGTTTTGAGGATGCAACTTTGTCGTATTTAAAGAAAACATGCATTCTATCGTATACAATAACTTTTAAAAATTCCGAAAAACGTCTGGAAGAGGTCGTTTACAGAATATGACCCTTATCTTTCAAAATGGAGAATATAATATAATATATTGGGCTCTTGGAAACAGTGTGCTATGTTAAAAACCTACACACTCAAAACAGATTTGCGGGCTCGGCAAAAACGCGCACAGCCGTCTGCTCAGTTAAACTATCAGCTGATATCCCAGCAAAAAGTGACATTTGTTAGCTGACTCTCAGCAAAACGATTGCCGAAGCTCAGCAATGAACTGTCAAAATTGCTGAGATCTCAGTAAAATTGTTGTTTGCTGATTACTCGGCTGTGCAAATCTCGGCAAAAGAATGGAAAAATGCTGATATCCCGGCAATCTGAATTAAGTGTGTAACCAAGAAGTGCTCATTTGAAGGATCTGTAGAATACAAAGCTCGTAATCCACAGCGGGAAGCTAAAAAAACTGTTTCAACAAAAAAAAAGTAGTTTAATGTACAAAACTTCCAATAGCGCTGGAAAATTTTAATTTTACAGTTTTGAAAATAATTAACAGAGGACACACCTCATTCGCTTGCTTCGCATTTCGCCTTAAGCTCAGTGTAACAAAATCAAATCCGTTATTTTGAATCATAATTTTATGAATGTTCGTCATACTTACGGGAATAAGAGTCAAGATTTCATGACTCAGCGCTTTGGTTTCATGAGTTAGTGTTATGATATCATGGGCGTAGCCAGAGGGGGGTAGGAGAGGGGGCGTGCAGGGTTCAGATAGTTTTTTTTAGGGTTTGTTCCAAGAAATGCTTCAAGAATTCCTCCCACGATTCCTTCAGATTTTTCTACAGATACTTCTGCAAGGATGCATCGATGACCTCCTCCTGGATTTTTTTCTTAGCTTTCTTCAGTGATTCCAGCATGGATTACTCCAGAGAATTTTTCAAGAATTCCTCTATGGGTTTTACCAGACATTCCTCCGGGAATTTCTCCTGGGATATCTTTAGAGGTTCCTCCAGTGATTGTTCCAGTGCATTTGTCAAGGATTGCTTCAGGAATTTCTCCAGGGATTCCCAAAGTAATGTCAACAGAAATTCTTTTAGGTATTTCTGCAAATGTTCCTTCAGAGATTTCTCCCTGATTGATTGAAGAGATTGATCCAATAATTCAATCTGGAATAATTCCAAGTAATTCAGCAGAAATATCGCCCAGAAACCCTTACAATAAATTTTACCAGAGATTACATTAGAATTAATCCAGGAGTTCCTTAAAACATTATACAAAACATCGTTCCTCCGAAAATTCCCCCAAGAACACTTTTTAAAATTCCTTCAGGAGTTTTTTTTTCTCTTGGAATTCTTTTAGGAACTCCTCCAGGAATTCAAAACCTTCTCCAGGAACTGTTAAGAGAATCCCTGGAATTGCTTCCAGGATTCCTCCTGGGGTTTCTTCAGGAACTCCTGCAAGGATTCCTTCAGGAAATGCTACTGGGATTTCTCAAGGAGTTCCTCCACGAACTCTTCTTAGAATTCCTTCAGGATTTCTCCAACGATTCCACCAGCAATTTCTTCCTGGGATTCCTACACGATTTTCTTCAGAGTTTCCTTCATGAATTATTCCAGGGATTCCTCTGGGAATTGCTGCAGGGATTTCCCTAAAAATTCATCCAGGGTTTCCTTCAGAAATGCCTCTTGAGATTCCTCCAAGAATTCTTCTGTAAATTACTCCAGGAGTATTTCTAGAGATTCCTCCGTTAATCCCTCCAGTCATTCTATAAGTATATCCTCCAGAGATTCCTTTTAAAAATTTTGCAGGTCTTAATCATCCAAAGAATCTCCCAAGAACTCTTCTTAGGATTGCTCCAGGAATTCCTTCTTGTATTTTTTAAGGAACTCCGCCAGGAATTAATTCAGTACTTCCTTCAGGAACTGTTCCGGGATTCCCTCAGTAATTCCTCTTGAAATTGCTTCCGGGATTCCTTCTGGAGTTTCTTCAGGAACTCTTTTCACCAGAATTTGTCCAAGAGTTCCATCTGCTATTTCTTCAGGTTTTTTTCTGGTATTCCATTACAAATTCCTCAAGAGATTCATCCACGAATTTCTTCAGGAATTTCTCTAGGATTTTTTCATGGATTCCTCTGGGAATTCTTGCAGGGATTTGTCTAAAAATTCCTCAATGAATTCAACTAGAGATTCCTTCAGAAATTCCGCTAGAAATTCCACTAGAGGTTTCTCCAGGACTTCCCCTGAAGATTCGTTCAGAAATTCTTACAGGCATTCCTCTAGGATATCCCCCAGGGATCCTTCCAAGAATTCCTACAAGATTGATCCAGGGTTTCCACAATGCATTCCTCCAGGCATTCCTCCAGTAATTGCTTCCGGGATTCTTCCAAGAATCCCACCAGGAATTTCTGCAAAAATGTATCCAGGATTTTTTTAAATCTTTAGAAATTTCATCGTGTTGCGTTTAGTTATAAAAGCTAGTAGGTACAAATTTGATAGCCCCCCCCCCCTGACCGAAAAGCTGGCTACGCCCTTGGATACAATTGCTAATATTTTATTACCGTAAAATGGGGTAACTTTGATAGTTTTTCAGCGAATTTTCTCAATATTTTTCCATGTAACAGTATTTTCCCGACTTTTATATTTTTAAAACAAGTACTGAGGTATCAGTTATCAATTGCAAATGAAAGATTTGATAATCTGAAATATTTTGGTTAACTTTTAGTTTTTCATATAAGTGAGAATCAGATTTTCATTTTGGGGTAACTTTGATAATGCCCTAAAAACACATCAAATCCCAAAAAATAATCACAGATTGAAATCTTAGGAGTATGAACATGATGAGAGAAGGCTTGTGGAATATATAAGATATAATTTTTATATCAAAACATTGATTTTTTACTAAATTCTACTTATAAAAATGAGTTTGTGGAGTACTGAGTGGAAAACACAGTAAATGCAGCTATCAAAAATCATTATCTTTGTAATAATAAATGCTTAATGGTACATCAACATATGATTACATGCTATTCATGGCTAGTTTTATTTTTTTGGGTAGTTTTTTAATGTTTTATTAACAAATTTTGAACAACACAGATTAATCTACATGAAATTACAAGGACATTGCATACTTCTAGGCGTTTATCAATGTATGGAGATAATTATCCCAATTTACAAAATTGTTTCCAATTCGTAAAAACACACTTCGTTAAGAGATTCAAGGCCAGATTTGGAATCTAGTATAATAAATCTATCGAGAATAAGAGTCCATTCATTGAAAAAATAGTTGTAACGAAGTCGTATAGCAGATTGATTGAAGGGGTTGATAAATGACAAAAATATCAACAATTTTTATTTTTTGTCCAAAAAGTTGTACATAAACAAGATTTTAATGAAAATACGTCTAAGATGAACTTTCATATGTATAGAATTGATTTACATTTACCTTTTTCTTAACTGCTTTAAGGAATCATAGTTATAAGATAAATTACACAATGCCTGCCGCACTATCAAAGTTACCCGCATTATCAAAGATACCCCGTTTTACGGTACTGTAAATGAAAACAGCTTCGCCTACTGTTTTTCGCAATCATGACTTCTGGTCAAGAAAAATATTTATGATAACTATTGTTTGGGACTTGTAGTCATGATATCATGAAGCGGTAAAGTATATGATTTCTTGTAATATTAATTTCAAGAGAAATTCCAGAGTTTTTGTGCAATAGGACAGATCGGTGAAGTACTAGATTTGTAGTGATGAGCTGAATTTTAGTATTGTGAGATGGTCAATTCTCCGTTTCTGCAATGAAATGGTGCAAAAAGCGTGGGTATTATGATTCCTTGTCTAGTTTGATGCTGTTTGAGCAAAACAGTGTTGTTGTTTTCTCCATTTGGGGTCTCCAGTTAGCCTAGTGGTTAAGGCTATGGATCGCCAATCTGGAAACGGCGGGTTCGATTCCCGTTCCGGTCGGGAATAGTGTATCATTGTACTTGCCTCACAATACACAAATTCATGCAATGGCAGGCAAAGAAAGCCGTTCAATTAATAACTGTGGAAGTGCTCAAAGAACACTAAGTTGAAGCGAGGCAGGCCAAGTCCCAGTGGGGACGTCGAGCCACAAAGAAGAAGAAGAAAAAGAAAAAAGTTTTCTGCATTTTTTGCAACATAAACAACACAGTTATCCAAAGTTTTGCTCAAACAGCATCAAATTTGGCAAGGAATCATAATACCCACGTTTTTTGCGCCTTTTCTTTGCAGAAACGGAGAATTGACCTTCTCACCATACAAACGTTCAGCTCATTACTACAAATTTAGTACTACACCGAACGTGCAACATTGATGAAGCCATTCCTTAAATAATGTTGTGCCTTATTAGTAGAACTTCCTATAATATTTTTTAGCAGAAACACGAAGAATTTACTGCATGATTATTTTGGTAAATGATTTTAGAATATTTTTTAAGTATTAGTGATAGAGTTTTTAGTATAATTGAGTCGATTTTGTCGTCTGTCGAGGTACAGAACGGTTAACAAATCACAATACTATTCACCGACTACACGTAAACGTTCGCTCTTCTTCTTCTTCTTCTTCTTCTTCTTCTTCTTCTTCTTCTTCTCCTTCTTCTCCTTCTTCTCCTTCTTCTCCTTTTTCTTCTTTTTCTTATTCTGCGTCTTGTTGGCGTTACTTCCCTCCGGGGCAAAACCCTTAGCTTCAGGTATCAGTAGGTCGGCTCCAGAGGCACATTGTCCTCCATTTGGGAAATTTGCGCCATTTTTTTTATCTGTATTAACGAGATTTTTAGCCCTAGGCTAGTTCATCTCGGGACCCACGCTTCACTTCCCTTCCGAAGGAAGAACTCACATTTTGTGAGTTTGTTGGGAGTGGGATTCGATCCAAGGTCCTCGGCGTGATATTCAAGTGTTTTAACCATCACACCAGGTCCGCTCCACATTTGTGCCATTAGCTTAGTGTTCTATAAGCACTTCCAAATTTATTAACTGAGAACTTCATGTGTCGTGACTATTTTGCACGTGTATTTTGTGTGACAAGCACAAAGATACTCTGTTTCCACAAGAAAGTCTAAGAAATTACCGTTACTAAAAGTTCCTGGACCGACCGAGAATCGAGCCCGTCAACCTTAGTATCACCTTACTGAATACCCACGACTTTACAGCAGTGGCTATATGGGCCCTTCTTTCGCCCTTATTCAAACCTAATCTGGACTAGTATTATTCATTCATTTCATCAACTTTTCCATTGTCATTCAGTGTATTTGTAGTCCAGTTTGGGAACCTCTTCCGCCAATGTATACATCTAGCTGTAGATAGCTATCTGCCTTGAAAAGGCGCGCCAACAACCCCAAATGCTTACTCGGTTTGGAAAGTGCCAATCAGATCAAATGCCCCATACATCTTTGGTGTGCTTGGTGAATGCTTGGTTGAACCAATTCACAAACCACGACAATCGGAATGGCAACAACAACAACAACAACAACACACGTAGGTTCTACCCCCACCCGTATCGTATGTGGAGAGGAGGCATTGAAAACCTGTCGAATACAGAGAATACAGAACTCATAGAGGCGAATTGACGTTTTCCACTGTTGTACACCCAGGTTTCCGCTTCTTTATCAAAGTCGCAATAGGTAGGTAGGTACCTACGACTTTTTTTTTTTTTTTTTTTTTTTCCTTCTAAACCATAGGGGGATAATCTGCTCAACAGACACCCTAACAGAAGGTTAGGGTAGTGTAGGTCTGACAGGCCGTCTTCTACAACAAAAGTAAAATCCAGGACTACTCTCTCCTCGTACCCACTAAACCATTCCTATGGTCGCCAAACCCTACGTCTCTCCGGAACCACCAAGAAGGTATTGCTTCAGAGAGGGGCTAGTGCACATCGCACCCACAAGGTTAGCTGCGTAGCCTGCAGCAACGAACATCGATGACTCGCTTTGGAGAGTCCATCACGGTAGCATGCTGGCGCTTAGCCAGTTTCCCGAGTGGTCCTCGCCACTCCCTTTGTCCTCGGAAGGCGGGCAGAGTCAACCCCGCCCGCGCCCTACTGCTGAGCGGACATCAAGAACTGATGCCCACATGCAACCCGATCTGACCTGCCCGCAAAGGAAGGGTATCACTACCCTTCAGGCCCTATCAGATGCATCCGTAGGTTGCTGACGGCAGGGTCTCCACCTGCCCCGACCCTTGCCGGGGACCCCTTTCCAACCGCGGGCTTGGATCCAACCCAGTAGACCGACGCCACGACAGCACCGCTACCGGGACTTCCTCTCCGCGGCCACTTAATCGTTGTAAGGGTCGATCTCGACCGCAGGGCACCGGTATGACCTACGAAGCCGACTCCGAACCCCTGGACCACCTCTTGTACTGCATCTGGACTAGCCATTCTCCGAGTCCACGCGCCACCTCCTCTGTAGCTCCCAGACGATGTGGGTAATAGCCGTTGAAAGGTACCTACGACTTGTGAAAGTGGGTGTGTAAGGAAGGTGGACGGAGGGGGCGCGATGAAAAGCGCTCGCGAAAAAGTTCGAAAAACACGTCTGCCTGTTAGCTGTTTAATGGGTTTCATTTGTTCCGGGGCTAACACGACTGGCGCGCGATAGATCAGGAACCAAGGACAACCGCTACGGTGGCGGTGTGCTTGCCGGACGGGGGTGACCGCGGAACGGAAGGAAAGTTGTGCTGTGCCATGCGACGACGACGACGACGACGTTCTTATGTAATTAATGATTTTTTGTTCGCTTGTTTTACCGACAGACGCCCGAGAGAGAGCGTGGTGGCCAGGTCGGGTGGTCAATTTCTCGTTCGATTTTCCGGGCCGATTTTTGGAGGCGGCTGTGTTTTCTTTACTGCTAGCTAGAACCACAACAGCGGGAAAGAAGCTGTTGGCGTTGGCTGTTAGGGTGTTGGTGTCGGTTCCTCCTGAGCGAATGACGGCGATGATCATGCGCGAACCCAGTTGCGTAAATCTTCTGCGCACCGACTCTATGTACGCTAGTATCTATCAAGTCATCAGGTTCAACAGGGTTCGGCACGTTGTTGTTTTTGTGTGTTGTCGTGATCTGCAATGTGCGATGCCATCCGACGAGATCGCGTTGATTGAAGAGATGCCCATCCTTTAGCTGGTTGTTGGGTGGAAAAGTCGATGACAGACGGTGTTCGCCGCCGTTCTACGTAGAGGAACGGACGAGGAACTGGGGGTGTTCGGGGTTGACGAGAGTGAGGTTTTCGGAATGACGACATTTTGTATCGTGTTTAGCGACCAGCAGCAGTGATTTGACGTAGATGGAGGTGATCGTTTCTAGAACAATGGGTAAAATTCGCGGGAAAATGATTCATTCACCAAATGATCAACCAATTATTGTAAATAGATAATGATTTATCAATCGCGTCTACTCAGTACATCTGGATGTTATACATACTAACCTTACCGGTCAGACTAAGGTCTGATTGGCCTCTGCTGTACATAGTAGCCGTCTCCATTCTACTCGGTCCATGGCTGTGTGTCTCCAGTTGCGCACTCTGCGAAGGGTCCGCAGATCGTCATCCACTTGATCGACCCATCTAGGTCGCTGCGCACCACGTGTTCTTGTACCGGTCGGATGACTCTCGAGAACCATTTCAGTCGGGTTGCTATTCGGAATCCTGATGACGTGCTCCACCGACCGTAGCCTCCCGATTTTCACGGTATGGACGATGGTTGGTTCTCTTAGCAGCTGATGCAGCTCGTGGTTCATTCGCCTTCTCCAAGTCCCGTCTTCCATCTGCACTCCGCCGTAGATGGTACGCAACACCTTCCGTTCGAAAACTCCTAGGACGCGTTGGTCCTCTGCACATAGGGTCCATGTTTCGTGCCCATAGAGGACGACCATTCTAATCAGCGTTTTGTAGATGGTTTACTTCGTGTGACGTCGAACTTTGTTCTGCGGAGTCACAAATAAGCATGATTTCCTGCGGAGTCCCAAATAAGCATGATTTCCTGCCACAATGCACCTCTGAATTTCTCTGCCGGTGTCGTTGTCGGCGGTCACCAGTGAGCCCAAGTACACGAATTCTTCAACCGCCTAGATTTCATCACTGTCGATAGAAATTCGGGATGGCGGTCATGGTGATTTCTCCCTGGAGCCCTTGCCATCATCTACTTTGTCTTCGACACATTAATGACCAATCCGATTTGCCGGGCTTCACTCTTTAGTCGGATGTAAGTTTCCGCCATCGTCTCGAATTTGAGATCTATAATATCAATATAATCGGCGAAACCAAGCAGCTGAACGGACTTCGTGAAAATCGTCCCACGCGTGTTTATCCTCGTTCTCCTTATTACACCCTCTAAAGCGATGTAAAACAGCAAGCACGAAAGACCATCACCTTGTCGTAACCCTCTGCGAGATTCGAATGGACTCGAGAGTATCCTTGATACTCGAACTACGCAAATAACTCGATCCATCGTGGCCTTCACCAATTGTTCAGTTTATACGGGAGTCCGTATTCGTGAATGATCTGCCATAGCTGTTATCGATCGATTGTATCATACGCCGATTTGAAATCGATGAACAAAGTGGTGTGTGGGCACGTTGTATTCGTGGCATTTCTGCAACACCTGCTAGATGGCGAACACATGTAATGTGCCTTCGATTGATCACGTTTATAGTGTGATGTTGAAGATAGATAGTTACAATTGATATCCACACCTTACTCTTTTCAAATTACTAATCTTACATATTTTTATCTTCGTTTCATTCCAGATGGATGAAGTCACAACATCAACTAAATAAGGTAAATATTAGCGTGGTTCAAAAAATCGTTTTTGCTCCACACCGCTTATTCGATTCATAACCAGATTCTATGCCTTCTTCCAAAATTTGAGCTGATTTGGTTGAAAATTGAGACTGCACAAGCCTTTCAAAGTTTGTATGGGAATTACTATGGGAAAACGATGTTTTTCATTCAATCGACCATACCATTTCCCCAAGTACCCAAGCGGGTTAGAGAACCCCGGATACTCCTAGGCTGCTCTATCAGCTACAACTTTGCCGAAGACCGCATTCAAATCGGACGGCTCATTAATTAATTACCGATTTTCAACCAGAATGAAGATCTTTGCCCATGATACTCGAACTATTCGATGGGCAGCACTGCAATTTGCAGTGAAACATAGTAGCCTTGATTTCTGTGTGCTATCTTTGGTGCCATGTGCAGCAATGTTGCCTGCTGGGAAGCTGAAGCATCAAGGTTATAGTTTCTCCAGTTGGATAGAAATCGATAACTAATTAATGAGGCGTCCGATTTGAATGCGGTCTTCGGCAAAGTTGTAGCTGATAGAGCAACCTAGGAGTATCCGGGGTCCTCTAACCCGCTTGGGTACTTGGGGGAATGCTATGGTTGATTGAATGAAAAACATCGTTTTCCCATAGTAATTCCCATACAAACTTTTAAGGGCTTGTGCAGTCTCAATTTTCATCCAAATCAGCTCAAATTTTGGGAGAAGACATAGAATCTGGTTATGAGTCGAATAAGCGGTGTGGAGCAAAAACGATTTTTTGAACCACGCTAGTAAATATACGCCGCAGTCATCATTTTGCAACAAGTTGAAGGAATTATGTACTTATTTCTTATTTTTATTGTTATTTTAATGTTAAAAACATTTTAATCATTCTTTACTCATACTGGGATCAAATACCACTCCCGACAGTAAAGCAGCGTTTGAGGCATGTTTAAGGGGGAGTGGGAAGAGCAACTGCAAGCGTAGCGTAACTGATTAATGATTCTTAGAAATCATTAGATTTGAGCAAAGTTCATGCTCACAGGTCCTCATGCAACTATGTGCCTTCAAGTGATGAGTTCTATGACTGTTTATGGTTCCCAAGAATAACCTTTGCCACTTACACCCCTTTGCTTCTATCACCCTCATATATGTTTTTGTTGAAACATCAATTTTCTGGACCTGTCTAACTAGGACCAGCCTAATGTGAAGAGGATTGATCGAACAATGAATCGTTCGCTGATCGCTTGGACAGTAGTTTATGCATTGCCGTTTGCTCATATACCCGCGATGCGTGCCGTATGAGTGTGTATTATTCACTGTGAAGAAGACGAAACTAAATAGGCGATAACATATAAATATTAGGGTGGGTCAACGTTGTATGGGAAAAATTAAAATTGATCAGATTCAATCAAATCAAAGTTTTTTACTCTCATCTTTTTCCGAAGTCTAGAGTTTCTCTTTGGATTTCTACAGAAGTTTCAGCTGGTATATTTCTCAAAGGTTCTCGCGGGATTTCTTTTGAGATTTCTCTTGGAGCTTCTGAGAGAAAGATTCCTTCCAGTGTTGATGTTGGGATGTCTCTCAGAGTTTTTCAGAATTTATCATGGACTTTCTACGAAGATGTTTCAGAGAACCATTTGGGATTTCTTCAGAAACTACTGCTGGTATTTCTCATGGAGTACGTCCCGTGACTTTTTTTTTTTTTTATATTTACTAAGGCTTTTCCTTGTAGTTGATTATCTAATTTGGTGCTTTGATCCACCTAAGATTATTTTCTTACAGATTTTCTCGACATTGTTTCCAGAGTGCTTTCCAGAATCTCTACCAAAAATTATCCAGAGATTCTGGATGCTCCTCTTTGGGATTTCTTTAAAAATTGCTCCCGGAGTTCTTGCAGGATTGTGTAAAGAGTTTTTCTCGGAATATTTATTTATTTATTTATTTATTTGATCACTATCTTCGTCATGGACGTACAGATTGTTTGATTATCCTATATTGCTAATACTATTCTTAAATTGGGCCCATATAGCCGAGGCGGTAAACGCACGGGTATTCAGCATGACCATGCTGAGGGTGACGGGTTCGATTCCCGGTCGGTCCAGGATCTTTTCGTAAAGGAAATTTCCTTGACTTCCTTGGGCATAGAGTATCTTCGTGCCTGCCACACGATATACACATGCAAAATGGTCATTGGCAGAGGAAGCTCTCAGTTAATAACTGTGGAAGTGCTCATAGAACACTAAGCTGAGAAGCAGGCTTTGTCCCAGTGAGGACGTTACGCCAAGAAGAAGAAGTAGAAGAAGAAGAACTATTCTTAAATTCTAATTTTGACATATTGAAATCAAGGTTAACACTAACCACATTAAAAGCACTTAAGCACGCACAAAAAGGACAATTTCTTGTAAGAAATTTCTGGAGAAATATATGAAGGAATCCCGGTAAAATTTTACGTAAAACTCCATAAAGACTTAATATTGGAGAAACCTCGAAAGAAACTACGAAAGAAATCCTGGGAGAAACTGGGACATCTCGGAAAAGTGCTGGGACCAATACCAGTAAGAAATATTAGGGAAATTTAGGGAGGAACTCTGAAAATCTCTAAAAGTAATTCCGGGATAAACTAAGTACGAAATCCCGCAAGGAAATCCACGAGAAATATATAAAAACTTTCTCTTGAAGAAATTCCTTGAAGAACTTCTGCAAAAATTCCTAGAGAAACTATTGGAAAACTATCCCGAAACCACTAAGAGAAATTCCTGGAAATACTTTGGAAAAAAATGGAAAGATCTCCTGGAGGAAACCAGCGAGCAGAAAGTCCGGGAGGTACATACTCTAGCAAAGACCCAGTGAAAAAACCTCGGGAAACCTGAAATCGTGAAAAATCTTGGTAGGAGCTATGTATAGAAGCAAATACGGGATGACCTCTGTATATACTTGGGAGAACTGGAGAAAGCTAGAAAATAAAAATCGTTTGATAATTTCTAGGAAAAACTATGCGGGAAACTGAATATGAATTTAAAGGAGGAATTCTGGAAGTATTTGAAGAAAGAATCATGGGTAGAACTTCGAAATCTCAGCATTACTACACTACCAGCCCAGAGTACAAACATCCAAGTTCAAATCCAGAGTATGTGGATATTGTAGGTGGAAATGTCAAAGTAATTCTTGCAATTAACCCAAAAAAAAAAACTTTGGGAAAAGTTTAGAAATATTCCTCAACGGATTTTTGCATTATTTTCGAAAGAGTTTTGTTTCGTTAAACAGTTCTTCAAATAATTCAGCGATTTGGGAAAATCTCTTGGATAATAAATGTTGCGCATTTTTCCTTAAAAGTTTAACTTAAGTTTTTAGGATATTTTAATATATTTTTTTGAGAAATATAGAAATTTAATAGTTTCTTTTATTTATCAACATTAAAACGTCTTCCTTGAAAAAAAAAAACCTGGGTAACTCAGGGAATTTTATTTTGTCTAATAAGTAGACACCCTGCTCTCTTCGTTCTCCTCCCCCTCCTCAAGCTCAAACAACCTCCTGAACCTTCGTGGAACTCCCTTGTCCCATTGGAATCTTCCTGAAAACATCCTAGGTTCCACTTAAACCCGCCTGAAACTCCATATAACGCGCCCTTAACCCTCCTAGTAGTGTATTGAAGTCAATAATGACCGTATTTCATAAAGGTCTTAAACTCCTTTGCCACCCATCCTGGCATCGATTTCCTTGATACTCTTTTGAACCCACCCCTTTGCCCCCATACTGTCTTGCTCTCCCTTATTTATAGTCTTTTTCCCACATAAACTCCCCTGAAAATCATCTGTAACCCCCTTTGAAACTACCACTGCTTCTTTTCTAGAAATCCTTCTCCCCTCTATTCTCCACTTTGCACTACCACTATTTTCCTTACACCTCAAGCCCCTAAAACTCGTTAGAAGACCCTTCTCAACCTTCCTATCCCTCCCTAAACCTCTAGCCCCTTCTTGACCCATTGACTGCGGAACTCCAGACACCTGAATTTTATCCCAACACTTCTTCAGACAGCTTTTCACAAACATTTTTCTCGGAATTTCCGGGAATTCCCCATAGAGTGTCATCGGCGGTTCCTACTGGTATTTCCGAAAGAGTTTCTTCTGGAATACCTTCAGGACATCTCATGAGATTCTTCTCGGTAATCTTTTGGGATTCCCCCGGAAGTTCATCTGGGACTTTCCAATGGACTACTTTTGAAATACCTTCAAATACGTTCCTGCCCAAGTAGCAATTCCATTGCTGATTGGTTTTGTTTGGTTTTTATTAGGGTTTTATTACAGCAATAAATAAAACTCACAGTTTTATGACTACTTTTATGAAAACCATCGATAAAACGTATTATAGTATATGAAGATATCCATAAAGCAAGATGTTAAGAGTAAACAAAACTCTCCGATATGTAAACCTTCTGGCATTCATTATTACCACAATAAAACTGTTCAAACTCTCAACAGATGGCGTTCAATTGGTAACGACATCTGTTAGTGGAAAAGCAGAAACTACGACACTTCTATGTTCATTGCGGTCATCATAAAAGTAAACTTGCTTTCGTTTTATTTTCGCTAATTATGGTCGTCGCCATATTTAAGAATTAGCTTACTTACGTGAATGGAAAATAGTTAATTTTGCTCAAATAAGCAATGAACTGATAGTTTGCCGCCATTTCAATAACATGCTCACATAAATAAACTCTCTCAGCTGAGTTTTATTTAGTTTTACTAAATTAACAAATTGATTTATTTTAATTCCAAGATGATAATATTCACCATTTCGAAGTGCATTAATTTTATGTTTCTGCAACCCCAATATTCGCGGTAAAATTGATTGCGCATAAGTCTACCAACACAATAACTGCTAAAATATTCCTTTGAAATGATCGCTTTCTACTTGCAAATGTTGTATCCTCCTGAACTTCACGTGTCATCGAAGAAGCTTCTCTGCATCTTGAGCTGTCATAGTTTTTGTTGAAAAAAAAAAACAACAACAATCATCATAACCTCTTTTCGAGAATGAAAAATTTTTAAACTAGGTTTTAAAACAGTTTTATTGATAGTCTTAATGTGGTTTGCAAAACCTCTCCGAGAGTTTTGCACTTTGTCTGAAGATGCTCTTATATCAAGAGGTTTTCATGTATAAATCAGTTTTATTGCAAGTTTTATAAACTTGATCATGAAGATCTCTTATAGAGCCGAACAAAACTTAAAATGTTACTTGGATGTTATTACAGCACGCAGGATTCTAAGATTTCTCTTAGAATTAGTTAGTACTTCTTTTGTAGGTATTCCTCATGGAGTTTCCTTTGAGATTTCTATAAATAATCTCATGATATTCTACTACGTCATCTCTTGGAATTCCTCCGGAATTACGTTTTTGGGATCCTCAGCAGCAGGGTTGTAAAATGTCACGAAAATGTCATGACATTTTCCAGTTCTACCATTTCTAATGCAAATTCCAAACCTTCAATAATGTTGATAAGTTATAGTGAAATAACGATATCGGTGATGAACATTTCGTTCTGGAAGCAAATACTCAAATGACATTTTTTGACATTTTACAAGCCTGTTCGGCAGGTACCTTCTGTGATTCCTCAAAACAGGTTCCTGTAAATTTTCCTAGTAAACTTGTACGATTCTGCTTGGATCTCTCTTGCAACACGTAGAGAGTCCTTTATTGAGCTTCCTCAAGGTGTTCTGTTTGGCATTTCTGCAAATCATTCTGGAATTCTTCGCGGAGTTTCTTCTAAGATTGTCCTGGAGCAATTCCTCTGGGATATTTTTGCGGATTCCTCCAGATGTTCTTTTAGGATTTCTCGATGGGTGCCTTATGAAATTCCTCCAGAGGATTTTTAAAAACATGTTCTTGAGATTCCCCTAAGTAACTATGTATGTAGGACTTTCAGTTTCTTTGAAACTCTCCCGTTATTTTCTTCTGGAATTTGTCCATAATTTCTTGAGTTTTATAAAAAAAGAAAAAAAAAATCGATATTACATTAACAGTTTTTTTTTCCTGGGGGTTTCACAGAATTCTCTTGAAATCCCTTCTAGGGTTTCTCTAGAAAATCAACCAGGTGTTCATCCGAGATTTTCTTGGAAATCCTTTGAGATTTCTGTCAGAAGTTTCAGTCAGTAATTCCGACATGATTTTTTTTAAATTGTTTAAGAATTCCTTCATAAACTATTTTAGGAATTTCTTCTGAAAATCTCGTATTTTTTTTTGTATTTTATATAATGAAGTTCCTCCAGAACTACTTTTAGGTTCGCCAAAAAGGTTCCTTCTGGTTTTATTTCAATAATGTTACTGGAATTCCTCTAGAGGTAATTTGAATTTCTTACGATTCCGCTTTGGAATTCGATGAGCAGTTCTCATCTGAACACCTCCAAGTGTTCTTGACCCCTTGAGATTTTTTCAGTAGTTCCTTCTGGAATTAACCAAGACGCCTCTTTCTCAATAATTCCTGGAGTGTCTAAAGGGATTCCTTCAGGAGCTCCACCAGGAATCAGAATTCTTTATGGAAATCATATTTTTGCGAATTCCTTCTGAAATTTATTCAGATATACTTTTCTAAATTCCTGCAGGTGTTCCTCCGAGGTTTTCTTCAAAAGTTTTTTCCTGGAATTTTTCCAAGATTTTTATCTTTGAAACTCCTCCAGAAATCCTTTCTAAGGTTTCTTCAAAATTTCCTTCTTGGATTCTTCAAAGAGTTCCTTCTTCCAGCATTCGTCCAGATTTTTTTCTGTGATTCGTCCAGGAATTTCTCCAGGAGTTCCTTCAGTTGTTTTTTTTTGTGATCCCTCCAGTTGTTCTTTCTGTGATTTCTGTAGGAGTTTTTTTTTCTGAAATTCCGGTGGAAGTTTTTTTTTTTAGAATTTCAGTAGTAGTACGTTCTGAAATTCATCCAACACCTAGTCTTGAATTCTTTTAACCACTTCTGCTGAATTCCCTCCCGAATCGTCTATGAAGTTTCACCAGGATTTACTATTGGGGTTCCTCCTAAAGATCCTTTAATGAGTGTTCCATGTGTGTGTTCTGGGAATCTCCTAGCTGTTCTCTCCGGAGTTTTTATGGGAATCTTCTAGCTAGGACTATTTTCTAGGAATATTCTAGGGTAAGTTCTAGGAGTTCTTCAAAAGTGTCTAGTTGACACCATCGACGAGTTTCTTCTGGAAATGCTCCAGAAGTTCCTTCTGGGAACCCTCCTTGAATTCCGTCTAAAAGCCGTCTTGGATATCCTTCGGGGAAACCTTCAGGAGTTCCTTCTGCGAATCCTCCAGAAGGCTGGATAAATGATCACGCATAAGTTTTTTTTTTGAAATTCAGGACAATCTATCCGTAGAGATTAGTGTATCGTTTCAGAGAGAGAGTAAAAGCGCTTAAGTCTAGGCACTAGGGTTAGGACACACGGGGAAAATAGCTGTGTCCCATCACGAAAAGCTGATGAGCACCAAGGAGTGACATTTACCTTCTTAGCAACGTCACTCCCAATTGGTTGAGTCGCTCCCGGACTTTGTCAGTTCTCACATCGAGGAACTGAAAACGTGAAACATTTATTTTCGGCTGAAAAAAAAAAGGCACTGAGACTGATTTTTAGCAGCCATGATCGCCACATTGTGCCCAACCATCGGCAGTCCACAAGCTGATGTGAACCCGTGCCGCTGCAACCCTCTCCCGTACAATCAGTACAGTCAGGCGTGGGTGAGCAAACGTATGGCCAAGTCTCGAAATTTTCCCCTTGCACGCATTGAGGAACTGCATATCCGTTGGTTCCTTGTGCAAGTACAGTCGATCTAACGATACATCCAATCTGAAATATGTCCACAATAAAACGCAAACTTAACCAATGTGCCCCGTCCCCAGTTCGGAAACTGTTCATTCGCCTGATAGAGTTTGTCAAGAACCCGTCTTTCGGCGCAGAAGTCTCGCCAGGAACTTTGGGACGCAAACCGAGACATCGTGGTGGACACGGTAGCAACGTTCGAATACAGACAATTTTTTAGTTGTTTCTTTTGATATGCGGCCACCGTCGCAGTACATAAACGATGGAGGTTCAACTCAATCATGCCGCTTTACCTAGGTATCTACTATGTACATGTAAAAGTAGTTGTGAAATTTTCCAAACCTTGTAGATGTGAGATGATTCGCGCAAAAGGAAAACATTTGGACCGATGATCTAGGCTGGGGATTGGGATTGGGGGTCTTTCGTTGCGCTGGAGGTTCTAGTTATCAGCACAAAGCTCTCAGTTATCAAATGTGGAAGTGCTCACACTTCACAGAAAAGAAACTTTCTCTGCCACAGTTGGTATGTAATGCCAGGAAAATCTATTAGGAAAAGAAGGATCGTCTCGGTTGTTTTTCTCCGCAGTCGTTCGGTTGACTGGTGGTAGTTCAGATCGGGCCAACACCGGGAGAGAATCGCGATCACGAGCTCGTGTAGCTTAAGCGTAGTTGTCGCCGCCGTCGCCACCGCCGCGAGCCGCCGAATCGCCAAACGCGAGAAGCTGTTCTATTAATAGCGGATGAAAATCCGTCGGAAAATCAGTACAAACTAGACCTCTCGACTTGTGGTTGTTCTCTTCTTGTGCAGTGTGTAGAAGCTCGAGTCGCGACAGATTTTCCACCCCCGGGCCACTACTACCTACGCTACTCTGACCAGCGCAGTAGCAGCAGCAGCAGTGTGATCGTTCAGAAAAACCAGGCAAGGCAGACGCATTTCGGCGGCATAACTCTGTAGAGTCCCCGAGAGGGTCGACCTCATTGAATGCGGTAATCGAGAGGTAGGTGTGAACCTGGGCATCGCCGGACGTCGTCCGACGCATGCCAACGCAGTAAACGGGCAATTGTGGCGCTTCAAATGCCGCGGCGATAAATGGCTTAGTTGACCGCGGAATTTCTGTGGCTTCTTCTTGATGGCAACGGTAAAGGCTTTTCTTCACCGTTCTCGCTGAATTCGAATCCTATTAGGTCTCTGAAGAACCGTGCGTAGATGTACCGTGGGGGTTGGCTTTCCGTTTCCCCTTTGAACACTATGTGTTGACCAGTTAGTCAGAGTGTAGCTAATGAGAGTGGAGGGCGGACGTGCTGCATGGGATGATAAATTTCATTTTGCCCTTAACCGGGCGCACGCTTTTCGTCTTGAAGTGGCGGCGATGAGGAACACACGAGAATCGGAAAGAAAAACGCGGGTTTTGTGAATCACTGAGCGAGGCATTTTCCTCGCATCAGTTGTTTTCGTTGTGTGGTTTTGTTCTTTTCCGTCGCTTTAGAGCAGCGGTTCTCAACTTGAGTGACTCTGCGGTTCATAGTCAAAGTCTTCACCGATTCCGAAAGCTACTTCAGACTGCAATCAATTGAATTCAAATTTAAATTTGAATTTTACAAGACATTTTTGGGAAAACTACTTTTAGAACTGATTAATGAGTCTCAGAAGGAACTCCTCGAACAATTCCTGAATATATAGCTGGTGGAATCCCGAGCAGGAGAAAATAGCTGAAGAATAACAAACTCAGGTATGGAAAACCCAATACCTACAACCTGAATGAGTTATTAATTAGCCCTGCATAAGAGGTAAAATACCTCAAATAATAACTGGAGTGTATTCTGTGCATAACTAGTGAATAATGACATCAGGTATTGCAATACCTAAATAGTAATCGGCGATTTTTCCATACAAATAGCAATTTTTCCATAATTGAATAATACCTCAACCAGTCCTCAACATCAAACCAATAACTCGTTGAGGTATTTTATCAAAACCTACAAAATACCAAAGTAAGTTATTTTCAATACCTGAGTAACCGACCAATACCTTGTTTTGGTATGATACCTGACTTTGGTATGCTGCAGTTATGTGTCAGTTATTCGTTCCTGCTCGGGAATACCATGCACCATTCCTGAAAAAAATAAAATCCCACAAAGAACTACTAGGTCAATTCCAGGATCTCCAGGAGAAATCCCAGAGGATCTCCCTGAGAATTTCTTCGGAATCCCTTTAAAAATTCTTCCTCGATTCTTCCAGATTTTTTTTTCTAGAATTCCTCGAAGATTTCCTTCTGGAATTTCTCCCGGACTTTCTTCTAGTGGTCTCATGGAGTGAAATACCTTCCAAGATTCCAGAACAAACTCCAGGAGAAATTCAGAAGGAACTTCTTGAGGAATCTAAGAAGGAACTTCTTGAGGAACCCAGAAATTTTTTTGAAGGATTATTTTTAGGGAACTCTAGCCGGAATAGCAGAAGACATTTTTGAAAATATCTCAGAAAGATTTTTTTTAATATGTGACTTGAAAGTGATAAAATTAGTGATGAAATTAGAATCTCAGAAGGACTTTTTTGACGAATTTCAGAAGAAATATCATAATTCAAGAGAGAATTTTAGAAAGAATTACTGCAGAGGGATCTGCAGAAGAAACACTCGCACGAAACCCAGAAGAAACATCTGGAAATCCCAACAGGAATTTACATAACGATTTACCCTAATTGTTGCACGGTTTACTCCGGTCGTCGAAATTATCTGTTACAAATTTGTCACATTATTTTTTTCATTTTTTGGGAGTTTCAGAAGGGGTTCGGAGGGGTTCCAGAAAGCATCCAAGGAGTTTTCAGAGATGTTCCGGAAGAGTTTCAAGGATTTTCAACGGGTTTCAAGAAGGCTTAAGAGGGTTCCGTGGAATTTAGAAGGTTTTCAAGAAAGTCAGGGGCCTTCTGGAAGATTTTGAACTGGTTTCTCGAGGTTTCGGGGTTGTTAAAGGGTCATTCAGGAGTTCAGGGCGTTTTAAAATACGTTTCAAGGGAGTTTCAGCCGTGGTTCTATATTTTTTTAAATTTTTCAACCACTTAACCTAATTTACAGCTCTTTTGTACACAAGAGCACTACGTGAGCGATTCCAATTGGCAGCTGCTCTTAAACTTTGTATAGCGCCTAAATGTATTCTATTAATTCTTATTCTACTATGTCGAACTGGCAGCCTTTGCGCTGCTGTCTCTTTCTACCCTGTCCAAGCTAGAAAGATAAGCACGAGGATGTTGATGTGTGGCTCTTGTTCCTTTTCCAGTCCGATTGGGGATCCATTATGAGTTGCCGTTTCGCCGATATCCAATTATCCGGGTTCATTTGAGCTATGAAGTTCAGAAGAGGGTCAAGTGCCAGTCGCTATCGGGGGAAGAGCAACTGACGAAGTGCTGGGGCTAGGATAGAACCCATGACCATCCACTTATGAAGTGAACGTGTAGCCACTACGCTACGGGCCCCGGCAAGTAGTTCTATAGGAGTTCCAAAGTGTTCAGACATTTCAGGGAGTTTTAGGAGGCTGTCAAGGGAGTTTTAGCGGTGGTTCTAGAGGAGTTTCAAAGCGTTTCTATGCGTTACTTGGTCGATTTATGGGGCTTCGGAACATTCCTAAAACCTCATGAAACCCCGAACTCCTGGAATACTTCTGGAACATCCTGGAAAAGCTCTGAAAGCAACTGAAGCCCCTCTGAATCCCCTTGTAACGTCCCTAACATCGATTGACACTATAACGCCCCTGAAACCCCTGGAACGTCCTTTAAAACCCTGGAAGCCTCTGAAACCTCTTGAAGCTTCCAGGAACACTCCTGAAATATCCCGGAAATCTCATGAAACTCCCTGAAACTCTCTGAGCTCCTTGAAAAACCTCTGGAACGCCCTCTGAAACCCTCTCAGACCCTCTGGAACATCCCTTAAGCTTAAACCCTTCAAAGTCCATGGTAGCAACTTCCAAGAATACTTCTGAAATATTCTGGAAATCCATGAAAACTCTCGGAAGCTCGCTGAGCCTCTGGAATGCTTCTGAAATCCCCTGAGACCCTCTGGAACATCCCTGAAATCCTGTAACGTCCATGATACACTCCTTTTTTTTAAAGCACATGGCTGGTAGGCATAAAAAGAGGGAAATTTGTGCATAAATTAAGTTTGAGCTTGAATAAGGCAATCTAGTTCGCGAGAAAAGGTCTTTCTCCTGGGAATTTGAGTTGAGACAAAAAAGGTTTTCAGAAAGTTCCCAAAGAGCCCGATAAATGGGGTTCCAAAGGGCTTCAGGGGAGTTTCAGAGGGTTGGTTCAGGAGATTTGTCCTTTCAGGGCGTTATGTAATTTGATAGCGTTTTAATGGGATTAGGGGGAATTCAGGGGCCTTTAAAGGGTAAAGGTTCAGTATTAAGGGGGTTCAGGAATGTTTCAACGGGCTTCAAGGGCGATTCAGGAGATCTCATGAGCTTTTAAAGGGTATTACAAGGGGTTTGAGGGGCTTTTCAAGGCATTTTAGAGTTATTTCAGTGAGTTTCAGGATGTTTCTGGACCATTTTAAGGGCGTTCCGAAAGGTTTTAGGGGCGTTTGATAACATTTCAGGAGCGTTTCAAGGGGTTTTCAGGTGAGTTTCAGTGGGTTTCTGGAGCCTATTAAAGGCGTCTAAATGGATTTCACATTTTGAATTGCTTATGATGATTGCAAGAGAGTTTCAATGGGATTGCGGAGGTATGAAAGGCATTTTGAGATTTTTCAGGTCAAGGTCGTATCAGGGGGTTTCCAGAACACTTTAAATCAAAGGGCATTTCAGTGGCGATTCGAAAGATAGTGCGATGGGGTCTCTCAAAATCATCTGAAAGTTCCTGAAGTGC
The DNA here is from genome assembly GCF_035046485.1 of Aedes albopictus. NCBI lineage: Eukaryota > Metazoa > Arthropoda > Insecta > Diptera > Culicidae > Aedes > Aedes albopictus. Next base: position 495,685,938 of record NC_085137.1, on the reverse strand, counting down.
CTTTGAGATCTCCCTAAACCCCATGTAGCGCACCTGCGAATGCTATTGCTATGAAACCCCCGATAACTCTTCCGTAACGCTTCCGTAATGCCACTGAATTCCGCCGAAAAAGCTCTGAAACTTCCTGAAATGCCTCCTCGGACCCCATGTAACGCATCTGAGATCCTCCGAAACCCCCAAAAGCGCCTTAGCAACGCCTCCAAAACCTTAAAATGCTCTGAGACCTCGTAAACACCTGGAAACGTACATATCCAAGGAGTTCAAAACCCGTCGAAAACCCTGTGAAACTTTCTGCAATGCTTTCGAAAATCCTCTCAGACCCCCGAAATCTCCCCTGATATCTTCTGGTACCCCGCTGACACCCCTTGGGACATCCTGAAATGTCCCTGTAACCTCTCTTTACAATCAATCCTCTATAAACACTCCCTGAACTCCGTTGCAATAGTTACCGTTATTATTAAATTTTCTTATACACAATATTGGTTCTAAGTAGCTTACCCTCTTTTTTATGTCCTGCATAAATTGCAAAAGATGCCTAAATTAAAAGTGCATAAAAATAACCTGCATAAAAAGAGCTTTTTAGTGTACCACTTAAGACCCCATGTAACGCCCCTAAAATCCCTGGAATGCCTCTGAAATCCCTTGAAACACCCTGAAATGCCAATGGAACCTCTTGGAAAGTCGCCCTTGAAACGTTCTTGATACCCACTGAGGCCCCTCGAACACCACTGAAACACTTCTGCAATCTCGTGAAATTAGTTAAAACCCCCCTGGTACAGCCTGTCATATCCATGAAACCCATTAAAATCTCCAAGATCACCCCTGACACCTCCTTGAACGCCCTTTAAACTCTCTGAAATCTCCTAGAACACCTCTGGACGACTCCTGAAACCCCCAAGAGCGTTTCTGAAACTCCCTGTGAACCTTTGATTTGTCTTTATTGTAGAGACTTTCAGCCCTTGGCGGGTTCGTCTCTTGACCTTAGAAGGTGTTGAAACCTCCTGATATCCTTAACTCCCTGGAATACTCCGTGAAATCATCTGAAACCTCCTCAGAAACTTCTTACAACTCTCTGGAATGTCCACGACAACTTTTGAAGTTCCCCATTCCATTTGTAACGACCCTGCAAACCCCCGGAACTCCCCTAGAATGGTCTTGAAATACCCTGAAACACCCCTGAAGCCCTGTAACGTTCATTATACCTCCTGAGACTTAATGTAACGCCCCTAAAAACCCCTTTTTTGTAAAACTTTATTTGGTACCCTAAAAACCTTTTTGGAACGCCATTGAAACCCGCTGGAACGCCCTTAGAACTTTTGAAACAACCCCAATTATTTCCTGAACGCTCCAGAAAACCTCTGAAAGTCTCTATAGCACCCCTGATACCCACTGAGGCCCCTCGAACACCCATGGAACACTTCTGTAATCTCCTGAAATCAGCTGAAACCCTCTGAAACAGACTGAAACGCCCATTAAACCCATTGAAATCTACACGATCACCCCTGACATCCCCTAGAACGCCCTTGCAACCCCCTGGAACAACTCCGCAAGGCTTCTGTAACCCACGGAAACCCCCTAGATGGGGCGTTCCTGAAACCCCCTGAGAACGTTCTAAGGTTCTCCTGAAACCTTCTGAAACCCTCTGAACCTCCCTGGAATACCCCGTAAAACCATCGGAAACCTCCTCAGAAACTCCTTGAAACTCTCTGGAATGTCCACGACAGCTTTTGAAGTTCCCTATTCCATTTGGAACACCCCTGCAATCTCCTGGAACTCCCCTAGAATGGTATTGAAATACCCTGAAACACCCCTGAAACTCTATAACGTCCATTATGCCTCCTGAGACTCCATGTATCGCCCCTAAAACTCCTTTGGAACGCCCCTGGAACTCCCTCGAACGCCCCTGAAATCTCTTGTTGGAGTGCCCATGAAACCTTCTGGAACGCCTGGTACCTTTTAAAACGCCCTCAATTATTCCCTGAGCGCTCCTGAAAAACTCTGAAATTCCGTAGAGCGCTGCAATCAGCTGAAACCCCCTGATTCAGCCTGAATTACCCATGGAACGCTCTCGAAACCACCTGCAAAACCTCCGGAATGCTCCTGAAACCCGCGGAAATTCCCTAGAGCGTTCCTGAAACCACTCACTGAGATCCTTAGAATACCCTTGAAACCTCCTAAAACTTTCTTAACCTCCCTGGAATACCCCGTGAAACCATCTGAAACGTCCTCAGAAGTTCTTTGAATCCCGTCTGGAATGTCCATGACACCTTTCAAAACTCCCTGTTCTCTTTGAAACACTCCCGGAACTCCCCTAGAATGCGAATGGTTTTGAAATACCCTGAAACGCCTCTGGAACACCCCTGAAACACCTGGTACGTCATTGAAGCCTCATGAGAACCTTTGGAACGCCCCTAAACCTCTGGAACGCTCTGAAAACGTTCCGGTCGCTATTCAAGTGGCGTGAAGAGCTGAAGAAATATCTTGAGGAAACCAAGATGGAATTCCTGAAAAAAATCCTAGAAAAAGCTACTGGGTGAATTTCAGAAGGACCATTAGAAGAAATTTTTGAAAGAAGCTGTTGAGGAAGTGAGAAGAACTTTCTGCACAAACGCAGAAGACGTATCTCGCGCTCTACGGGCGTATCTACAATGATCGATTTATCTTCGTCGGTTTTCTCTTTGCTTAATAACTTGGCCGACAAATCATATTCAGTTTTTTTTTGGATTCTAGATGCTAGTACTAATCGTCTGGGATCGAAAAAACACCGAGAGATCATCAGAACACTGATCGTATTTTCCGGAATAATCCAATAAGGAAATCGATGAAGAGAAATCGACCATTGCAGATACGCCTGTATGATACTAAACGCGAGATATCTGAAGAAATCCCAGAAGGAACTACTGGAACTTCTGGATTTTTTTTTATATGTATTAATGTGATTTTTAGCCCTAGGCTAGTTCATCTCGGGACCCACGCTTTACTTCCCATCACACCAGGTCCGCTCCACTTCTGGAAAATCTGGTAATAGGAAGTTTTAATACTATTGGAGCAAAAAAAGGTTGAATTTTCCATAGTTTTTAGTCCCACGTTCCACACAAACTCGAATCGAAATGCTCAAAACGTGGACATAGTAAATTTTTTAACAGCTAGCACTGAATTTTTCCTACACTTCTCAGTTTAAATATTCCATTTTCTTAGAGAAATTGAAACATTTGTACCGTAAGTCCCTGTTGAACGCATCCTTAACCCAAGTAGGATGTTGGGGTCAATATGACTCAAACAGGCTCGCTGAACGTGCACTACACCATCATGGTGCGTCTCGCGTAACATCGTAGGAGGGCTAGACTAATGCATCCTAATGTTGGCCGAGGTATAGGGGGCTTTCAAGGCAGTTTCAGAGGTGGTTCCAGAGGGATTTCGAAGCGTTTCAGCTGGCCTTAAGGGGGTTTCGGGACCACCCCTTGAAATCGATGGAGCCCTGGAAAACCTCTGAAACGAATTGTAACCCCTCTGAATACCCCTGTAATTTCCCTGACACCTCTTGAAACTGGAACGCCACTGAAACTCTAGGGCACGACATTGACACCCAAGGAGTCCCCTCAAACCCCTTGAAACGTCCCGGAAACCCGTGAAACTCACTGATACCCCCTGGAACACCCTTGAAATCCGCTGAGACACCTTGTAACACCTCTGAAACCTTTATAACGCCGTTGTAAACCTTTGAAACCACTTGAAACCAGGAACCAGTGGAACCTCCAAGAGTATGGCTTCTCAAAATTCGCAGGTACGCTCGAATAATTTTACGAAAAGTTATATGATGACAATCTGGCAGGTCGCGAGGGCCAAGTTTGCGAAATTATGCCCTAGAGCGCTTCTGAAGCCCCCTGAGAAGCCCAGAACCCCCCTGACACATCTTGAAACGTTGAACCCATCTGATATGAATCCTCTTCGGAAACTTCTTGAATCTCTCTGGAAGGCCCCTGACACTTTTTGAAACTCGCTGTTATCTTTGAAACACCTCTGTAATCCCCTGGAAGATCCCTGGAATAGCCCTGAAACACCCTGGGAACGCTCCTGGAATCCCTTGAATTCTCCCTGAGCCCTATGGAGCACCCTTGATAGGAACGTCATTGAAACCTCCTGAGACCCCTTGGTACGGTCCTAAATACCCTAGAACGCCCTAGAACTTAATATGTTAATCAAATTTGAGTTCATTCTACGGATGGAGTTACGTGACACAAGGCGGAGTCAAATGAGTTCAATTGAAGCAAGCTGTCTTTTGTCACGACATTCGACTCGCGTCACCTCACACGATTTGCAGAATAAGCTTACTGAATTAGAGGCAATGCATCCTCTACATCTCCACCGTTGTCTTGGAAAGGAGAATAGGGTAGGATAACGTCCGATGAGGTCTTATCGAACCGTGACAGATACCAACATGATATTATGTTGAAGTTACAAACAAATTTCTGAAATGTAAGTATCAAGAATCCTTGTTGAGGTGTAGTCATTTCATGTCTGTACCTGATTTGCGAATTTCGAAGACCTTATAGGGAATTGATCCCTGACTGCATGTGACCCGTGAGTCACAGTTCGGTGACCACTACTTCACAGTACCACCTCGCCTCGGCACGGCGCGTTGTAGTTAGGTAACGTTGTTGTGATTGCTGTTTTCCACGGGACTTCGGGCTTAAATCCCTCGCGTCTTCCATCGGTCCTATGTACCGTACATTACCAACCACATACGAGTGGTGGTGGTGCAAGTCGCAGAGAGTTGTGCCAATCGGCAAGGAGTCTGCGCGCAACATCCGATCCGATCCGAGTCGAGTCGATTGGATCCGGCCGGAGTGATGGACGGCGGTGAGGTGGCGGGTGCGGACGGAGGGAAACGTTTGTCTGCAGCTGCTCGCAAGTCGTAATAATTTCATGGCATCGGACGTGTGCGCGCGCGGAAAACTGCCGAAGGATTCCTACACCTCTCTCTGCTCTGTACGGGTACGGCTACTGCCCTGCTGGCTGGTTGGTTGCGCTACTCGACTAATGCGTGCGTGAAACGCACATTAGCTAGCTTCTGCCTTTGAGACTGAGGACTGAGAAGACTGAGTGAGAATGTGGGGAATTGGAAAGTGCGGTGTGGATGGGCACATGGCAAAGTGACTCAATTCTAGGCAGATGCAAATGCACGAGGGAGTTTCGGTTACACGTAGACTAGATGGGCGGCTTCAGGATGGTATAGTTTGGATTTGTTTGTAAACTTGGCAGACATTAGCAGATGAAACTTATTTCTTGTGAATGTAATGTGGCCTGGTGAATCACATTTGGGTTTCGACTGGGGTTGATCCATTTTCTACAACCGAAAAGACAGTTTTTATAATTTACAATGATTTGAAGCGACATTTGGATCGCTTTCATTTTTTTCAGATTTTTGCAGTAGCAATAAAAAAATGCTCTTAAAATTTATCCATGAACTGCACAAAAAAAATCCATTAGAAAATCTACGGAAAATCCACCAAAAAATCTTTCAAGAACACCATATATTTCGTGAAAATTATTTCTGAGACATTCAACAAAAGTTTGCTAGGGTTTTATTTCTAGGAATTTCTCCAAAGTTTTCGTCACAATGTCTGTCAAACATTCTGTAAGGTCTTTGTACATACAATTTACAATGTAGGTATTTCGTCATGCAACTTAAACTTTATCCTCAACTAAATCTCTTCCGAAGTTCTGGCATAATGTATTACTTTGACTGTTTTTTTTTTTCAAAAATTTCATCTAAAATGATAATGTACCTATGCGTCAGGCCTGAAGAAAACCTTTTTCTTGTTTTCAAGTTAATCAACAGGTAGAAACTCCAGAATTTTAAGAATTTCACCAAAAAGTTGGTTTAACCCTTTGAAGCCGGAATTTTTCCATGCGTCAATAGCATAAAAACGGTTGAATATTATGCAGAATATTTCTTCTGGATATCCTAGGTCATCCAAACTGATCTTGAGTTTAGATCCTGTAACGGTAACTTCTTTCATTATACCGTTTGACCTCATCTAATCTGAACACTTTTTAATTTGACCCCCTCTAATCTGCACATCGTTCAAACTAAAAATGGTTCAAACGTCATTCTGCTCATGGAACGGGGTGAAACGGAACGCAGAATCAAAACAAAACAGCAAAAAGGGTTACCGTCAATGTGGTTTTTCGATGCTCACAGGGTTACCAAAAGTTCAAATTAAAACATTATCATTAAATCTTGCATTTGCATGAGCTGTCGTTCGAACCAACTGGGGTAGACGGTACAAAGCTACAATTTGTAATCTATCATGTCCAGTAAGTCTTCTGAAAGTTCAATAGACATTATCAGATCAGTCGGGATTTGCTAGGTCATCCAAAAACTGTTCTTGAGTTTAGATCCTAAAGTCTACGTGTAACTGTAACTTCTTTCATTATACAAAGCTACGATTTGTAATCTTTCATGTCCAGTAAGTCTTCTGAAAGGTTTATAGACAGTATCAAATCAGTCGGGATATCCTAGGCCATCCAAACTGTTTTTGAGTTTAGATCCTTAAGTCTACGGGTCTTACGATAACTTCTTTCATTATACAAAGCTACGATTTGTAATCTATCATGTCCAGTATCAGATCAGTCGGGATATTTTAGGTCATCCAAACTGTTCTTGAGTTTGGATCCTAAAGTCTACGGGTGTAACGGTATCTTCTTTCATTATACAAAGCTACGATTTGTTATCTTTCATGTCCAGTAAGTCTTCTGAAATGTCAATAGACAGTATCAAATCAGTCGGGATATCTTAGGTCATTCAAAGTGTTCTTGAGTTTAGATCCTAAGGTCTACGGGTGTAACGGTAACTTCTTTCATTATACAAAGCTACGCTTTGTAATTTTTCATGCCCAGTAAATCTTCTGAAAGGTTAATAGACAATACCATATCAGTCGGGATATCCTAGGCCGCCCAAACTGTTTTTGAGTTTAGATCCTTAAGTCTACGGGTCTTACGATAACTTCTTTCATTATACAAAGCTAAGATTTGTAATCTATCATGTCCAGTAAGTCTTCTGATTGTTACAGTGGTTGTTTTTATCAACTAAGCTTCATAACAGCAAGAAACCCATAATATTCCAAAACTACACAACAACGCTAATTGTTCCTCTAACTACTTTGGTAAGTACAGTGGATTATGTAACACTACTTAACGTAGTGGCAAAAGCTATTATGTATTATCACAAGTGTAGATCTGAAGCTATGGTCTCCGGAGATGTAGGTGATGTTATGAGTGTAGACCTGATGTTCTGAACACAAAGATAGTTTGGCTGACCTGGAACATTCCCAAAGCGTCTCTAAATGCCATTTGAGATTTCAGAGCTTCACGGATCTCAGCACATGATGCTGCTATGCTGTCCTGAACTCCAAGGTAGTTTGGCTGTCCTTGAATAATTCAGTTGTGTCAATAAAAACAATTTGAGAATTCAAGAGCTCCGCGGATCGCAGCAGATGATGCAATACTATTATTTATGGCAAAAATACATAAAATTATTCTTGTAGATTTGAAGGACTTCATTATAGAACAGTTTAGGCGACCCTGATTGCCCCAAAAATTTATAAAAAAAAAGTAGACTTCAGATTTGTCCAGCAACCATTGATAAATATGCAACGTTACTCAGTATAGTAGATATTACGAGTGTTACGAGTGTAGACCGGAAGTCCTGAATTCCAAGGAAGTTTGGCTGACCTGGAATATCGCTGTAGTGTTTATAATAACATTATAGATGTCAAGAGCTTCACGGATCCCAGTTGGTAATGCAAAACTTGTGCCGAAAATAAATAAAATTATTCTTGTAGATTCAAAGGACTTCATTACAGGTCAGTTTGGAACACCTACAACATCCCAGAACATAAAACACCTTTAGATATTCTTGACGAAGGCTAAATGAATACATATAAACGTAACCCACATCCAAGTTCAGCTTTTGAACAACTGGTATGTCAATTATTTCGTTTTTCCAAATTTCATGATGTTCAGGATGTTCTAGGTTATCAATGAAGTCCCAAATACAAATATTCTCATTTTTCCCTTATGGAGGATTCAATTTGCAACAACTTATTCTGTTTTCTCGAATGGGTGAATTCATACAGCCGTTTCTATGATGGAGTCATATATGACCCCTCCGGCTCCAAAGGATTAAGGGTTCGACTTGAAATTCTGTTAGAGTCTACCCAAAAAAATCTCTAGTAACTTCACCTGAAAACTATTCGTGACTTCAATCTGTAATTCCGCCTGGAATTTCTCTTGGAATTTGGGATTCGCATTGACGAACATCGATCAAAGTTTAAAGTTAATATGCTGCTATACGCAAGTGAAACGTACCGTGTATCAGAGAAGATCATTAAGTAGCTGCAACTAACCTTTGTTGATTCGATGTCACACCTTAAAAAATCCACGAAAGGTAAAAATAAAACTAATAACGTCGTTTTTTATTCAACTCAACCAAGAGTTTTCTTTACCGAAGAGGTTGTGACAGCTTTTCATCTACATCTCATCTAGTCACGGGCCATCACACACAAGAACCGTATACGGACGGTTCTCGCCGGAGTTCCCCTAATCCAACCGAAGAGCCCGAACAAACGACGTTCATCCAGCCAGATGATGTCGTCGACGACACCGGAAACCAGAACGGCCGCACGTGTCTGCCGTTACCGTCCCTTCGTCGATCATCATCTTCCTCCCACTGCACTGACTGTCTGTCAAGTCGAGCTTCGGCGATGATGAGATGAGCAATGACTTTTAGCTGAAGGGAGCACGCTGCGCGTCACACTTAGCCTAACTCGACGGACGACGACGACGACGACGACAAAAGGGGGAAAAACTAGAGCCACTTACTTTCTTCTTCAAAACGTAGAGCCAGATGCCTAAGCGGGTACCTTTCTTTTGAAGAAGATCGCCCGTCTTGTTTTTGCTTCGGGACCACGGTGTAAGATAACGAAAACATACGTTCTCGAGTGGCACACGTGGTCGCAGCACGAGTTAATGAACTTCCAGCGTAACGCGGAGGAAAGCGATTCGAAATGCACCCCGTCCAGAAACCTAATTGGGTATTCTATGACACCTAGGTATGTCAAGACTAGCTAATCTGATCTGGAACTTTCTAATATCCTTGTGGTCATCCTAGTGTACAGTTGGGTTCCCCTAACATGCATCCCTTACAGCAATTTTGAAGTCTTTAATGATCATTGTAATCATCCTATCAGAAAATGCTCAGAAAAGCTCGATAAGGACATTTGACTATAAGCCACCAATAAAAACATTTGTACAGCTCTAGAGCTGCACTTAATTATTCACATTTATAAGGTTTTGAAATACACTCACAGACCAATAACCCGGGGATTGGGTGTAATAACAAACTATAAAATCAGATAAAACGTTATAATAATGTTCACATTTCGTTTCGAGAATCTGAGTCACTGTTTTGATCCTTGTGAAACTTTGAGGAAAACCGTCGAAAATATCCCATGTGTACCTTCACGGACAACTTCCCCCTTACAGTAGCAGCGAACGAGGGATTAACTTGGAGTTAATGATTTTTCACTTCCACTTTTCCCGAAGCGAAGTGCCTTCTTCACCTCTCTTGGATGCTGCTGCCGCTTCTCCCACAAGATGTTACTTACAACAAACGCCACGCGGTAGGTGATTGATGAGGAGGGATGTCTCGGGGAAAACTCGCCGCCTAGACTGATGTCAATTAGGCCGAAGGCAATGGCACACACATTGGAAAGCGTCTCGCGCTGCGCACACACAAACTTCGTGCCATAGTTGTTGGAAATTTGCATATGTGCCTTTGTAGTAACTGGGCGTTTGGATCTTGGCAAGGCGACAAATCTCGGTTTTGACTGGGCGTTCGATGATGGTGGTGGTGTTGGTTTTCTCTGGGCAGAGCTTACACACGACAAGATCAACGATTTATCTGTGGCTTATGTGCGCGCTAAGCGGGTTTTCGAGCACGTCAGTCTAGCTCTAGCGGGACGAATTTCATCATCACCGTTCGTCCCAGCCTAGGAGTGATAGAAATCGTTTTTTGCGAGTAGACAAGAAGAGGAGAGTCTCAGATGGTGAAGGGCACAAGGTCTACGTGTAGTTGTAATTCCTGAGCAGGCTTACGTTGTCGATACTACGATATTCAAACGTTGACAACCATGTTTATTTCATTTGGAAAGATAATTTAACCAGAAATTACGAAAGGAAAACTACCACGACACGTAACAATATCGAACATTACAAACGCTTGATCATTTGCACTCGAACCCTAAATATGAGCGTGAACAGTAATTCGGAGTTAGTACTTCGTGGCTGATCGGAACAATTTAGGTTACACATAGAATCAATTCCTCGTGAGACTCGAGATTCTTGCTAGGAATTTTGCTGGGATTCTACTTGGTACTCCACTCAGGATTCTCACTGGGATCCCTACAAGTATTCTGCATCCAATGAATTCTTCATCCAAGGATTCCTTCCAAAAATCCCTAACTTTCCAAGATCATTTCAGGGATTTCTCCCGGGATGTATTCCATGTAGAATTCCCTCCGGGATTCTTCAGCAATTATTCATGAGGTTCTTCCATTGATTTCGTCCATGATTCCTTTTAGGAATTTGTAGAGGAATCGTCGGAGAAATTTCTGGAGGAATCTCTGGAAGAATCCTAAGAGGAATTCCTGGAAAAATTTCAGAAGAAATTCCTAGAGAAATTCCTAGAGGAATTCCCAGAGGAATTGCTGGACGAAACCCTAGAAGAAATCCCGGAGGAATCCCCGGAAAAAATCCTAGAGGAAATCCTACAATAATTTCTGAGGAATTTCTGGATTTTCTGGAGAAATTTCTAGAGGAATATCCGAAGGGATTCCTGGATCAATTCCTGGAAGAATTCCTGAAGAAATTCTTGAAGAAATACCTGGGGTAATCCCTGGAAAAACTCTTGGTTGAATTCGCTGATGAAATTCTTGGAATAATCCCTGGATAAACTCCAGGCGGAATTCCTGGGGAAATTTCTAAAGGAATCCCTAGAGGATATTTTGGAGAAATGTCCGTAAGTATTGTGGAAGTATTCCTAAAGTAATTCCTGGAGGAATGCCTAGAGCAATCCCAAGACGAATTCCTGAAGAAATGTCTGGAGGAACCCCTGGAGAAATTCCTGGAGACATGTTTGTAGGAATTCCTGGAGGAATTTCTAGGGAAATTTCTTGAGAAATTTCTAGAGGAATTCCTGGAGGAATCCCTGTATATATTCCATGGGGAATCCCTGGAGGAATCCTTAGAGAAATCCTTGGAGGAATTCCTGCAGGATTTTCTTGAAGAACTACTGGAGCACTTTCAAGAGGAATTCCTAAAGGAATCTCTAAATAAATTGCTAGACGAATTCCCGGACGAATCCCTGTAAGTATTTTTAGAGGAATCCATGTAGGAATTCTCAGAGGAATCCAGGAGGAATCCCTTGAGTAATTCTTGGAGAAATCCCAGGAAGAATTCCTGAAGAATTCCAAGGATCAATTTCTGAGAGAATTCTAGGAGGAGTTTCTGAAGAAATCCCAGGAGGAAGTACTAAAAAAATCGCTGAAAATCCAGAGGAAATCCTGAAGGAATCCCTGGAGGAGTTCCTGAATAACCCCAGGAGAAAGCTTGAAAGCAATCTCGAGAAGAATTCCTAAGGAAACCTCTAAACAGTTTCCAGAGGAAATCTTAGATTGATTCCTGGAGGAGTTTTTGGAAGAATTCATTCATTCCTTTCAGGATTTTTTGTTACGGTCTTTTGCTGGGATTTTCCCCAAGATTTCTTCCAAGATTCTTTCAAGAGTTCCTCCAAAATTATACCACAAAATCCATACGGAATTCCTTCATTGATTTCTCCCAGGTTTTTTTTTTTTAATTTGGCTTTGGGTTCCGCCAATACTTATTCCAGAGATTCCTTTTCTCCCAGGATTATTTCATTCAATGATGTCTCTCGTGATTTTTTTAGAGACTTATCCTGAGTTTTTTTTCGGATTCTTTCCATGATGTCTTCCGTGATTCTTATTGAGATAGTCCTTCCGAGATTCCTTCTTTGATTTATCCAGACTTCTTTCAGAGATAACTTCAGCTATTCCTCTAAGATTTTTCATGGTTTCCCTTAGGGATTTCCGCCTATATTTCTTCACGGATTGCTTTTGGAATTGCTGCATTGATTTATCATAGGGTTCCTTTAGAGATTTCTCCCGGGAGTCCTCCCGGAATTCCTTTAAGAAATTCTTCTGAAATTTCTTCCACAGTTCCTTCTGGGATTTTTTTTTCGGGATACTTCCCTTGTCCCCTCCAGAATCCTTTTATTGATAGATCCTCCCGAGATTTATTTTGGAATTTCTTTAAAGGTTGTTTACCTGGCAATCTTTAAGGGATTCCTAAGATTTTTTCAGACACTCTTTTAGGAATACTTCTAGAATTATTTCAGCGATTTCTGCTGTGATTGCTTCCGGAATTCCTTCAGGGACTCCTCCTCGGAGCAACGTTGCTCTACAGGCATTCTTCCTAGATTCTTTCTGCGATTTTTCAGACATATCTGCCGGGATTGCTTCAGGGATTCCTTCCGTGATTCCTTCGTTGATTCTTCTCGAAGATCCTCTGGAGATTTGAGATTTATCCGAAGAATTTTTCAGAGATTCTCTTAAGGGTTCCCGAGATATTTTCACTTATTTTTTTCGGAATTTCTACAATGATTACTTTAGGGATTTCTTCCAAGAATCCTCCAGGTTCTGCGATCACTTCCAGTCTTTACCAGGGATCATTGCCGGGATTCTTTCAGATATGTCTGATGGGCAACGTACGACTCACCAGGTGAATATCGGGGCGGGCGGGGTTCTCAAAAACTTCCTATCAACCCGGTGGTACTTCGACGGGCAGCAACTCAGCGACGACGGAATGGGCACTAGCAGAATATCAATGCTGCATCCACAATCGAGGGGCCGCGCACATGTGTGTAGCACGAGAACTTTTAGGCACTTATCTTCGGTGATTATTGGATAACTCCTTCGTAACGTGCACTTATTCACGCGAAACACCTTTGGCGACCGGCGGGTAATCAACTAACGGGCAATCTAACAACCGGAATTACTAAAAATCGGAATTTTCGGGACTGGCGATGCGAATGACTTGCAACCACGTTTACTGTATAATAAACTTGTATTGAATGGCAAAATAAAAAACAGATCGGATGGCAATGTAGAAACAATGGTTTGCATATCTATAGCTATATATATAGTGCACTACGGTGGAGATGCGAGAGAATCGTTGTTAGACCGGTTCATGTTGAACAAATAGTTGGGAAGGATGGAAGTTCAAATTAATTGTATTTTAAATACTACACATCATTACCGGCCACCTTTGAAAACTGTTTTCAAACAAACGTAGGAGAAATTCACATATTCGGGTTTTGAAAGCAACAAAACTATCCTAGACTTAACTAAATACTCAGTTCTCAGTAGCACATTCCAAGGGACATATCTTTGATACGGCTCTCTTCAGGATTCCGGAGGATGTGCGAAGGGTGGCTACACGGGTCACACCATCCGGACCAGGGTGTGTCTCGAGGACGCGGGCCAACGGCCAGCGTGCTGGTGCGAGAGATTCATCCTTCAAGATGACGATGTCGCCGTCGTTGATCTGGTAGCGCTTTGGGTTAGCGCAGTACTGTTGATTCAGCTGCTTCAAATATTCATTTCGCCATCTGTGCCAGAAGTTCTGCGAGTACTTTTGGAGCTTCTCGTATTGGTTGAGTCGGTTCAGCGGTATGGTTCGTACGTCGGTTTCGGGGAGTGGACGAAACATGTTCCGCACGAGGAAATGTGCAGGGGTTAAAGCTCCAAGGTCGTTTGGATCACTAGAAAGCGGCAGTAGCGGGCGGGAATTCATACATCCTTCTATTTTGACCAACACTGTCGTTAATTCTTCGAAGGACAGCAAGGAAGAACCAAGTTGACGAACCAGATGAATCTTGGCCACCTTTACGGCGGCCTCCCACAATCCACCAAAATTGGGGGCGCGTGGAGGGATCAAATGCCACTGGATGCTATCTTCGGCGAGGCGCTTGCGTATTTGGTCGCTTTCGGGTCCAGGCTGCAGCATCTGGTACACCTTGTGAAGAGAGTTTTTGGCCCCAACGAAATTTGTACCGTTGTCGGAGTACAGATGCTGAGGTTTGTTCCTTCTCCATACAAAGCGGTCGAGAGCCATCAAGAACGCAGACGTGCTCAAGTCACTGACGAGCTCGAGATGAACTGCCTTTGTGCTCAGGCATACAAAAACGCAGATGTAGGATTTGCGGGCAGCAGCTCTGCGATGAACGGGTTTCAAAAAAACGGGACCACAATAATCAACCCCTGTGCAGACAAAGGCTTCATTTGCGGTGACTCGGGCAATCGGCAATTGGCCGATCGGTTGTTGAATTGGCTGCGGGTTCGCTCTACTGCACTCGTAACAACTCCGAATAGCACTCCGAACGGCTTTCCGGCCATTTAGTGGCCAGAACTCATCACGGACGACCGAGAGGGTCATCTGAATTCCACCATGGACTAGCTTACGATGGTAGTACTTGAGCATGAGACGGGAAAATGGATGAAATCCAGGGAGCACGATCTGGTGCTTAACGTCGTAGGGTGCGTCAGCTAGCTGTAACCGGCCACCAACACGGATAAGTCCATCAGCGTCTAGGAATGGGTTCAGCAAGCGAAGTGGCGACTTACTGGACACCATGAATCCTTTCTTCAGGCGCTGTAGATCATCGGGAAACGCCTCAGATTGAACGAGATGAACCAGGGCTGTCCTGGCACGATGAAGCTCGGCAACGGAAAGCACACAGCTGGAGTTCCGTTTCTGCTTGTAACGGGCATGGTGGCAAAAACGAAAGCAGAATCCGATTACGTTGAGAAGCGTTTGGTACGATGAGAACCTTTCGAACAACGGGTTGGATTGAAGAATCTGAGCGGTCAGAATAGCTTTCTTTTTCAGCTCCAGTTCCTCAACGTTGAATTTGCTCTCTGTGGCGCTTTGTGAGGGCCACGTTGATTCCTCTTGACCCAACCACTGGGGACCGGATTTCCACAGCTCACTGTTGATCAGCTCTTCGACGGCAACACCACGGGAGATCATATCGGCTGGGTTCTCTTTCCCAGCAACATGTTGCCATTTCGAGCCAGCGGTAATAGCTTGAATTTCTGCGATCCGATTCGCTACGAACGTCTTCCACGTCCGTGGGGGGGCTTTCATCCACTGTAGAACGATTGTTGAGTCAGACCAAAAAAAACTTCCAGCAAACTTCATATCAAGCGATCCAACAACTTTCTCATATAGGCGAGAGCCGAGAAGAGCGGCGCACAGCTCCAGACGCGGGATGCTCAGTGGTTTTAGTGGAGCCACTTTGGACTTTGAGGCCAGAAGACTCACTTGCACTTGCCCATCGCTGGCCACGGAGCGAACGTAGATACAAGCCCCATACGCGACTTCAGATGAATCCGCAAAACAATGAAGCTCCGCAGACTTAAAACCGGCGGCAAAGGCGAATCTTTCGATGCGAAAGTTGGATAGGAGGGGAAGCTGTTCACAAAATCGGGCCCATTTGCGCTGGATGTCTGGAGAAACTTCGTCGTCCCAGCCCAACGTCAAAAGCCAGAGGCTCTGCATGAGGATTTTGGCCTGTACTACGACGGGAGAAATCAGGCCAAGCGGGTCGTAAAGCTGAGCTATCGTAGAGAGGATGGTGCGCTTGGTCGACGATTCATTCTTTAATGCGACGGAGACGTCGAAGCGGAAAATATCTGCCTCAGGTTCCCACCGTATTCCGAGCGTTTTAATGCTTTCTTCAGGGTCGAACTTTAAAGACGATTGCATCCCGAGTAATTCGGGAGGTAGGCCAGCCAGAACTGGGAGGGAATTGGAGCACCACTTTCGGAAACGGAAACCACCTTTTTGCAGCAGACTATCCAGTTCTTCACGGAGTTCGATAGCTTCTTCGATGCTGTTGTGACCGGAGATTAGATCGTCCACGTACACGTTTTTCTTGATAGCGGTGCTTGCCTTCGGGAACGGGGAGCCTTCATCCTCAACGAGCTGCAAAAGTGTTCTGGTGGCGAGGAAGGAGGACGGCGCAAGACCGTAGGTGACAGTTGTTAACTCGTACGTCTGGATCGGTTCTGAACTGTCGAAACGCCACAAAATTCTCTGGAGAGGGCGATCCGCTGAATTCATCGAGACTTGGCGATACATTTTCTCGATATCTGCAACCAGCGCTATCGGAAACTTTCGAAATCGGAGGATGAGACTCAGGAGTTCATCCTGTACAACTGGGCCGACGAGAAGGGAATCGTTGAGGGAGTATCCGGAACTTGTCTTGGCGGAGCCGTCGAATACCACTCTCACCTTCGTGGTGCTGCTCGATTCCTTCAGTACGGGGTGGTGCGGGAGATAAAAAACGTTGGAACTACAATCTTCATCATCGGGAACTGGAGTCATGTGGCCGAGAGCAATGTATTCCCGAAGAAAATCGTGATACTGGGTCGTCATACTTTCATCCTTCGCCAATCTTTGCTCCAACCACTTCAGCCTTCGAGTAGCGGTCAGCTTGGACGATCCAATCATTTGATCGTGTTCGGGGTGTTTTGGCATTCGGACAACGTAACGACCGGTCGAGTCACGGGAGACTGTCTCACGGTAATAGTCCTCGCACTGCTGCTCATCAACGGAATAGATGGACCCATTTAGCTCCTCGATGCGCCAAAATCGTTCAAGCTGTTCACCGAGGGAGGCAACTGTCGCCACATGACAAGTTACCATGGGATGCTTACCCAACTCTTCTGAATTCTCGAACTTGCCGGCAACTATCCAGCCAAATACTGTCTCAACCAGTAGAGGACCTTGGTCAGCCAGGCGGAATCGACCATCTCGGAGGAAAGAATAGAAGTGGGCAGCCCCGATGATCATGTCGACTTTTCTGCACGTGTTGAAATCGGGGTCGGCGAGGAGAAGGTTTTCGGGAATGTTCCACCGCGAGGTGGAGAACGAGATCGAAGGCGTTTCACTGGTGACTCTTCGTAGAACCAGGAATTCCAAAGGCTCGGAGAACTTCGACACTCTGGAACGGATTTCAGCTCGGACTTCGTGCTTAGCGTTGGTAACCGTACTGTCTACCCCCGCTATCGGAACGTTGACGATTTTGCGAGGAAGATGGAGCAGCTGGCACAGCCGCTCGCTGATTGCGTTTGGCTGGGATCCTGTATCCAAGAGGGCACGGGCTAGATGCTCCTGGCCATACACATCGACGACAATGAGCACCACCGTGGTCAATAAAACGCTGGCGTTGGACGCCTTCACAGTGGAGACGACCTCTGGTGTTGGGACTGCGGCAACAGCTGTTACTACACTGGATGGACCTGGCAAAGGATTTCCAGCTACTGATTCGGGAGCGGACTTCTCCATCTCAGCAGGTCCGGGATGAATCATCGAGTGATGGCGTCTTGAACAGTGCTTGCAGCTGAACTTCGAACGGCAGTTGCGAGCAAAATGGTCACTGCGGAAACAGTTACTGCAAAGCCTCTTCTCCGTTACCACTTTCATTCTGCCTTGTGGATCTAGACCGTTGAAGATGGAGCAATCGAAAATCGAATGCTTCTGCTTCTCGCATGCGGGGCACATAGGGAAGGACTTCGACGAAACTTCGGTGGCGGCGTTCGAGCTTAGTCTGGGCTGGCTGGGCTTTTTCTGAGCTGACGGGTGGCTAGGTGGCTTGGAAGGGAAGTTTTGTGGGCGATTGATCAGAATGGTCTCAAGTATGCGGGCGCGCTTTTGCAAAAACTCGACCATCTTGTCATACGTTGGGTGGGCATCCGTCGCGATAGACTCCTCCCAAGCGGTGAGTGACGCATCATCCAGCTTGTCCTCCAGCAATTCGATGAGGATTGAGCTGAACTGGTCAACGGGTTCGCCTAGTTGTTCGAGGACCTTCGTATGCCGCTGAAATTCATCAACGATTTTATGCAGGGCTTCGACGTTGTTGTTCGGGATCTTGGGGTGCTTCAACAAGGCTCGAATATGCTTCTTGCGGAGAATGGCCTTGTTTGAGTAGCGGTTCACCAACGTATCCCAAGCGACGGCGTAGTTATTCGCTGTGATTGTGATGGATTGGATCAGTCTGGCCGCTTCTCCCTTCAAGGCTGCTCGGAGATAGTGGAATTTCTGGACCTGGGAGATCTCCGTCGACGAGTGGATCATCGACATGAAAGTGTCGTGAAAGGTTAGCCAATTGTTGAAATCTCCGTCGAATTCTGGCAGCGAAATCGTCGGCAGCTTCACATTGGCCAAAGTAGGTTGAGCAGCAGGGGCAGCGGGGGCAACAGCGGCAGCGGGGTTTGGCGGGGGTGGTACCTTCGACGATAATCCAGCCTTTACACGAAAGTAGAGCTCCTCCACAGTTCCGCGTAGCTCCAAATTCTTCTGGACGAATTCTTCGGAGTCATCCATCTCCTCGTACTCTTCTTGGACGATTTCGAATGCGCACCAAACCTTCTCTAAGCGCTCCAAGCGATGGGGAACTTCGTGTTGGTGTTGATCGGGATCGTAGTTCTTGACGAATGCGTCCAATCGCTTCAGCGCCTCGAGGACGTTCTTCCGTTTCGTCTCTTTCGCCTTCAACCGCTTCTCGTCCGGCATCGTTCCCGCTTATTCCAACGCAGTAGGGCTAAAACGGTCAGAAAGGACCCAGGAAGTACCGCAAACGGAGGAATAATGCGATTGGAATGGTACTCACCTGGTACCTCCAATCTCAGGAGGCCTTGTATTTAATCGAAAATCTGCGATGGGACGGACGGACAGAACTTCAGAACCGTCACTCGGTAGGCCAGGGATCCGCACACTAAAACGGTCAAAACAGACCCAGAAGTACCGCAAGTGGTGGGTTAATCGATTGGAAAGGTACTAACCTGGTACCTCCAATCTCAGGAGGCCTTGAATTTTATAGTTACTGGATCTCACAGCAACTTCCACAGTAGAAACTTTGGACCAGTCTACTCCACAATTAATGCGACGGGAAAGCCTCACAGCGGCTCGTTCAAGGTTACGTTGTGTGGTCGGGGACGGGGAAACCAGTATCCTGGTCACGGCACCAAATGATGGGCAACGTACGACTCACCAGGTGAATATCGGGGCGGGCGGGGTTCTCAAAAACTTCCTATCAACCCGGTGGTACTTCGACGGGCAGCAACTCAGCGACGACGGAATGGGCACTAGCAGAATATCAATGCTGCATCCACAATCGAGGGGCCGCGCACATGTGTGTAGCACGAGAACTTTTAGGCACTTATCTTCGGTGATTATTGGATAACTCCTTCGTAACGTGCACTTATTCACGCGAAACACCTTTGGCGACCGGCGGGTAATCAACTAACGGGCAATCTAACAACCGGAATTACTAAAAATCGGAATTTTCGGGACTGGCGATGCGAATGACTTGCAACCACGTTTACTGTATAATAAACTTGTATTGAATGGCAAAATAAAAAACAGATCGGATGGCAATGTAGAAACAATGGTTTGCATATCTATAGCTATATATATAGTGCACTACGGTGGAGATGCGAGAGAATCGTTGTTAGACCGGTTCATGTTGAACAAATAGTTGGGAAGGATGGAAGTTCAAATTAATTGTATTTTAAATACTACACATCAATGTCTCCGGGAATCTTTCCAGGATTCCTCTCGAGATTCTATCATGGATTTCTCTCGGAACTTCTGTGTTATCTAATAGATTCTTTTAGGGATTCCTTCCGGTTTTTTTTTTCCGGGATCCCACTTCAGATTCCTCTCTGGATTCTTCCCAGGATTCCTTCCAGAATAACTCCCGTGAATTCTCCCGAAATTTTGGGGATAGAAAACCCTATTTTTGAAGAATTTT
The DNA here is from genome assembly GCF_035046485.1 of Aedes albopictus. Lineage (NCBI taxonomy): Eukaryota > Metazoa > Arthropoda > Insecta > Diptera > Culicidae > Aedes > Aedes albopictus. The sequence goes on along the minus strand of NC_085137.1, from coordinate 495,665,975 downwards.
TCACGTGAGTTCTTCTGGTATTGTGCCAAGGATTTATTGACAATTTTTTTGTTTGAGTTCGAATTCCAGATTTTTTTTTCTTGGTTCCCTTTGTCGATTACTCCATGTAAGGAGAAAGTGTATTTGATTGTGGATCGAGCCATTGTATAAAAAAACAGGGATGGGGAAAGCCAAAAATTGTAAAAAAAAAAAAAATGCCAACGTAATTTATGGATTTTCCCTAACGAGAAGATGCTGGACTGACCTAATTCACCTAATTCTGACCTAATTTCTGTTGTAATCCGTTATGTCACCTATCAGTCTTTTTCCTGGATAGTAATCGTCTGTTTTACTCGTTTACAGTTGTATTGCTTCTATACTCAGCAAAATGTATAAAAGTTTGGCTGAAATAAAACTAGAGAAAAATACCAGAAGCCTATATTAAAGTATGAACCACATCATAGACTTCCCTGTTTTTTTTTTTTATTTGAAATTATGTTTGTTTTATCGGAACTTGATTCAGACTAGAAAAGTTATCAAGTGCTTCGATTCCCAGTGAGATTTGAGAAATTTTTTTCTCAAAAAAAAAATTGAGATTTTTTTTTGTAAAAATCGGAACACATTTTAGATGGTATTTTCAGATTTCTGAATCTTGCAAAGGACTTTTTGTAGATCTTATAGAGGAATCTTGACTGCAAAATTCTGGGGAAATTTCTAAAGAAGCTCATGATGGCGTTCCTTGGAATTGTCATGGAGAATTTTCTACGAAAAAAGCTTGAGAATTTTAAGGACAATGTGTTTTATTTGTTCCCGTTGTTGGGGGGACTGCGTTAAATGAGCTAAACCTTTCTGGTGTTTAGAGGCAGTTAGAAAAAATGACGATGACAAAATACTTTATAGTAGTTATAAACGATTTTTTTAGTATTAACTTAATAGAGCTTTGAAAGAGTTTTTTTAGAAACTCTTGGAAGGATTAATGATGTTATCCTCTAATATATTCCAGATAGATTTATTAAGTACAGAATTCACAGAAAAGTTTTCGTCCCATGAAGAAATTTTTGAAAATTTTCCTTATTTTTTATACTTTCTTGAAACATTACAAGGGGATCCTTGGAAGAGTATCAAAGAATTTGAATAATTTTACGGCATACCGGAGGAAACATTACTCAAACCAAAATGAAAAAATAAAGAGAAACATTTAATAGAAGTTTTGACTAAACCCACGAAGAGCTTCCTAGAGAAAAATAATGTGGGATTCCTTAGAGATATAATTGAAGAATGTTCGATAAACCTTCGGAGCAGACGACGAACTTCATGAAGAGAATACCGTAGAAAATCTGGCTCCGGCACACACACCCAATTAAAGATGCTGCGGTGAGAATGTGCTTCGTCGAGGAGCTGAAGAACCGTGCTACGGATATTTCGAAAGATGGCAGCGTAGAAAATTAGTAGAGCGCCATCAGGGACGCCTTCATTGCCACCGATGAGAATAATTTATGTGAGTTATGCACCTGAAGAAAGATAGAAGAAGGAAGGGATGCCAAAGTCGCAAAGAGCGAGCGTGAACACGGGGAGCTAAAGCAGTACCCAAGCATTTTTTTATAATGTACGGATAGCGTAATGTGTTATCTAATAACAAAAATAATCAACTAAACATAAACATAATCCTGATAACTCCTATAAATCAATTAATGTGAAGATTATTATACGGTTGTCCGCCAATTTTACAATTCCCTCCAAGATGTATTGCAGAAATTCCCCAAATAGTTGTCAGAGATTTCTACGGAAAATATGAAATTCTCGATAGAAATTCTACTAGACGGGCTTGGTGGTCTAGTGACTACCATTTCTGATTCGTATGCAGAAGGTCCTGGGTTCAATCCCTAGCCTGCCCTTTTCCTCCTACTTTGTATCTTTCTATATAAATCTATCAGATAACGCCTAGAAGTTATGCAATCCAGCGAACTGTGCAGCACATCTTCAGAAGAATAAACAACACGCCTGGCATCCACGCACCAATGTGTGAACCCTCTGCACAAACATATCCCACCAACACTCCGATATCCGCATGAATTTCTATCAAGCTCAAGCTCTATTTCCTATGGAAATCCTACATAAATCTTCGTAGAAAGGTGATTGAAGTTTTTACTTAGAAATTTACAGATTTTAATGAATGTTCATTGTTAGTTTTTGTTGACAATTTTTCTGAAAATTTCGTAGTAAGTATCCTAATGAGGTTATTTATTGGTTAGTCCATCATTAGGTTCAGAAAAACATGTTTTAAAAAGTTTACAACAGCGATTTTTAACAAAACAATAAGCGCATTCAGTTGCATTTACAGATTTTAATGAATGTTCATTTTTAGTTTTTGTTGACAATTTTTCTGAAAAATTCGTAGTAAGTACCCTAATGAGGTTATTTATTGATTAGTCCATCATTAGGTTCAGGAAAACATGTTTAAAAAAGTTTACAACAGTGGTTTTTAACAAAACAATAAGCGAATTCAGTTGGAACGCCTTCAAAATAGGGACCAGCTATTCTTATGTCTCAGGTGTGTATGTGTCCAAAAAAGTATATGCGATTCTCTAGATTTCCTTTGCCAGTTATCCCCACGTCTGAAAGCGTTCATTACAGGAGACGCACATGTGCACATGTTTTCGGTTCTGCTTTGGCATCAACAAGCCAGCAGCCGCCGACGCCGCCGCCAGCTAACTTCTGCTACCATTCGCAACGTAAGAACCGGAGCATAGAGGAGCACTAATTACATCTGGTTTTACTCTTTGGCACGTTCCAGGCCCATGCCCATGTCTAAACCCAGACTAATGTTGTATTGTTTTGAAATTCGACCCGCGCCAGGTTTCGCAGCAAATGACCAAGGGGTCTTCTTCGTTGCCTTTTGCATTAAATTTCAGCTTGGATTTCGACTTCCATGGGTGCTCTGCTCCCTATTGTTGTTGTTGCTGTTGCCGCACATGTGTTGTTTTTCCGATGACGCCGCACGATGCGTGACGCACATTGATTGAGCCTTGGCGCTGACTTTCGGGATATCGATAGCGAACGAAACATGATTTATACGTAGATAAGTGATGGAAACTAGTTGGGTACGCTGAGGCACACGTTCACAGCTGATAGCCAATAGCAGGGCTGGTTGTGAGCAAACAATTACCAAGTAATTTGGAACATTTAGTACATTGCTGCTCTAATTGAATAGAGTTTATTTCCTGAATAAAGATTTCAACTCAGAATGAATGGCAAATAACTTTAATATTTTATCTTTCTCCTGTAATGAATACAAACAACAATTTTACAGACATTTTCACTAAACCACTAAATTTAGAGCAAGTTTCCAGATAATGGTCTAACTAGTCCTGCAACAGATAATATGCAATGTCACTCGCGGCAATGTCGTTCACTGCCACCATCAGTTCGGCCGCCAATCTCCCAGAAAAGCGTCCGCTTGTTTGCCGAAGGGTCATGGTACTCATGTAGCACCACCGCCCGCCTGGTCCTGATTTAATTCGATATAATTTATTTCCGTTTGACGTAGATTGGGGTAAATCATACACTTGAATACGCGTGCCATTGCGAGAGGCACGCCACCCGTCGATAGGCAGGCAGGCAGATTGATCGAAAAAAACGGATAAACTCATTTGGGCTGTCCGAGAAGGATCAACAACATTCTGGGAAGCGAGGAAGGGGTCGGTCTTCGCGTGTTAAAAATATGCTGCTAATTTGGGAATCAATTCACGGTATCAATAATTGTCCAAACAGCCAGTCAGCCAGCCTGCTGACCGGCTAGGATACGACGACCCAGTTGAATACTTTCACGGCTCAATTACCATTAGTCATTGAAAAACCCCACGTAATCGGTGATAGCCTACACCCCCTGGGTGTGACGGGGGTAAATCCGCGGGAACCACACGCTGGGTGGTTGGCGTCCCGAGAACGACGAACGATGGTGACGACGACGACGACGCAACTTGACATAACATATAGGCGTGGAAGTGGAATGCATAGCAGCAGCGAGCCATTAACTTGACGAATCCTTGCTGCAGCGCAGAACTGCATCGAACGACAGCGGCTGCGACTGTGTGTTGTTTGTGTGTGGTGCATGTTTCAGCTTTGCGTCCCACATACGTTTTAGTTGGCTGCTTGCAGCACTACTGCAGTGGCATGACTCTTCTAGCGCTTCTGAATGCATGACGGATGGACGACGGATGGCTGGCTACCTAACGAAGTCGAGGACATTTGATGAGTATGTGGACGCACGCATCTATTCTCTTCGGTGTTGTTTCTTATTCGGTCCTAAAAATCCAATGCAATATGGGACGTCCAACGTGGGTGGACTAGATTGATGAGTTCCAACAAAAAGGTGGATGATGGAGTTCATGACTTCAACAACGGTCTTATTAGCGTTTTCTTCATGATACCTTTTATGCTGAATGATTCTTTTGGGATTGTAGTTTTCTGGAACCCATAATATGTAAGCACAACCTGTACCGATAATTCTATGCACGGAATTTCTGGAGGATTCGCCTCACGGTCATGAGCAGGACCCCGATAACTTCCCATGAACTCATTCACTTTTAGTGTTAGATAACGCTTAAACTGCCATAGCGTTTTGTAGGCAGTATTCAAAATGGTGATCGCTCGTAAGTTCTTACATGGAATCGTTAACTTCTCTCAAAGTGAAAGTTTGTCATTGTTACTAATGACGTATTTATTTCCCCCATTGCCTTGGTCTCTCGTACCTACAGGGGATAGACAAAATGATCGGGACAGGCAAAATTTTCCCTTCTCAAAAAATATTCAAATAGCTGTAGCTTTTCGAAAAGTGCATCAAATATTCTCAAATTTTTACTGAAAGTGGATCAACTAGTTGTGTATCAGTGGACAAAATTTGGAAAAGATCGGGCTATTCTGCACGAAGTTATAAAGATTCTAGAAAAAGATATATTTATCCGATAGCCAACTTTGAGCTGTTATATCTCTGGATTCAATGAACTGAATGCAATGAAATTTTGATCATACATGACTTATATAATGAGCTTTGAGAAACTTTTGACTTAACTTAAAATTCTTAACACGGAAGAAAATTATAACGATTAGATTATTTTTTTAACAAATCACCAAATTTTCTAAAATTTCAACATCGTTTCAAAATTCAAGATGCTAATTATAGTTCATTCATATTCCCTCTAATTGTCTTGAATATAAATATGTTTTGAAAAAAAGTAAAAACATAGCCGGCAATTCATTGAAAAAGTAATGAGATGCATATAAAAATGGACCAATTTACTAAAAAATCATAAAATCAATGAAATCGCTATAACTTTTTCTCTTGTGAATAATTTGAAGTTGAGTCAAACGTTTTTCAGAGCTCATTATATAAGTCGTAAATGGTCAAAATTTCATTGCATTCGGTTCATTGAATCCGGAGATATAACAGCTCAAAGTTGGCCATCGGATAAATATACATTTTTATAGAATCTTTATAACTTCGTGCAGAATAGCCCGATCTTTTTTAAATTTTGTCCACTGATACACAACTAGTTGATTCACTTCCAGTAAAAATTTGAGAATATTTGATGCACTTTTCGAAAAGTTACAGCTATTTGAATATTTTTTGAGAAGGCAACATTTTGCCTGTCCCGATCATTTTGTCTATCCCCTGTACATACGTTTCTTCACGTCTTTTAGATGCTCGTCGGGGTGCTGCTGCCACCTTTCAATCACTTCATGTTTATCAGACGATAGGCTTATTCCTGAACATTTCGTCTCGCGAAACAAAGCCTTTGTGGAAGCGTTGAATTTCTGGTAGAACTTCCATGTATTCAGAGGCCGGCTTAACAGTTTCGTTTACTCCCATTCCGCTTCTTCCAGGCTGATTTTATTTCCTCAAAAAAAAAGCGTTCCAGACCCACACAAAGGTATTCTCCGCTGCGTCGTTGATGATTGCTTTGACACTGCTCCATCATCCTCCATAGGAACAATGTCGAGCACACTTTCGTCCAGCATCGCTTCAGTTGCTCTAGGTCGTGCCAAGACAGCCGTCCGTACGGAGTGAGGGGCAGTTCGTAAACCACGTAGACCAAATTTTGGCCATCTCAGGTCAGAGTCGATCGCCAATATTAAGCCTAGTAGAGGTTTTGACAATTTTTGTTCTATGATAGCTTCAAGAACCTCTTTTGATCTATTTGACTGTAAAATGTAACTTGGGCGATGATCTTCACCACAGCCTCGAATCATCAGCGTTCTGGTTACATTTACGCAGTTAAGAATAAAAATTGTGTCACTCTGTCTTGGCGCTTTCTGATTTGCTCTCTATTTTTTATATTATTTATGGCAAGGTTGCGACCATTCATTTGCGAAGATTTACATTCATTTGCTATTATCTCAGTTAAGAAGCATGCTATCGAAAAACAATGTATGGATGAATTTAACCTTGTAGTTTTATCTGAAAGTTTGCCGAGTAGCATTGGAGTCGCACACGCATACCAAAGTCGTGAGCAAGCTGTGAAGGCAACTTTCCACAGCGTGAATGTAATTTATATTCACCGCGTGAAGAGTTGCCTTCACAGCTCGCTCACGACTTTGGTATGCGTGTGCGACTCGGCAAACTTTCAGATAAAACTACAAGGTTAAATTCATCCATACATTGTTTTTCGATAGCATGCTTCTGAACTGAGATAATAGCAAATGAATGTAAATCTTTGCAAATGAATGGTCGCAACCTTGATTTATGGCATTTTCACTAGAACATAACCTGTCTTTTCCCAACTAATTGTTCTTTGAGCAATTCCACAGTTATTAATTGAAAGGCTTTCTTTGCTTACCATTGCATGAGAGTTGTGGCAAGCACAATGATACACCATGTCCAAGAATCCAACTCGCTGTCTCCGGATTGGCGATCTATAACCTTATGACAAAATTCTTTTTGAAAGTTCTGTTACAACATCGTCCATGGATTGCTTCAAACCTCCTTTCCTTAATTTCCTCGAAATGATTGGTCATGAATTTCTCCAGGAATTCCTCAAGAAAGGCTTTCATGGGTTTTCTCAGAAACTTCTTCGAAGATTCTTCCAGAAATCCGATCGAGAACTCTTTTAGAACATCCACAGATTTCTGGAAATATTTCCTAGTAATTTCTACAGTAATTCTACACTCCTTCAGAAACATCTCAAGAGTTTTTATTTCTTCTATGAAGCATTACAGAAGCTTATCCTGGTGTTCATCATATTTTGCTACAGGCATTCCCTCAGGAATGCTTCTACAGATTGTCCCAGAAATACGTCCAGAAAATCTTTCTAGATTTTTTTAAGGATTTTCCTAAAAAAAGTCTTTAATAATCTTTTCTAGGAATGTCACTAATGGCGGTAAGCTCCACAGCGTATTAGACGCCAATCACGTACACCTCGTCCTCTTTTTACGTCCATGCTTGACTGAGCGACAAAAAATTCTACCGCTAAGACAATGAGCAAACTCAACAGTTTTATATTTTGTAAAACATCTTCGTGATTAGGAGAAGTGTACAAAAATATAAAAATGTGTATTTTGATCATTATTTTGTCGGTAGAATTTTTTTTCGATAAGCCAATAGTGGACGTAAAATAAGGAGTAGGTGTATTGTCCTCGATTTTCTTAAGCACCACACGGTATTATCCTTGATATTAATCTGAGTTTTGACTTTAGTGCACCGTTTTAGACAAACTGCTTTAAATACTAAATTTATCCAGCAGTCCAATGATTCTTCTGGAATAAGTCGAGACTTTTCATTCGGGATTTCTCCAGTTTTTTTTTCGGGATTCCCTCAGGAGATCCAATGTGGGATGTGTACACTGAATTGCTTCTGCGATTTCTCTATGATCGAGACATTTCTCTAGGAACTCTTCAGAAGTTATATCTTGGCTCTGACTGAATTCCTGCGGTCGTTTTATATTGGAAATGCTAGAAAAATTCCTGGAGGAATTTCCAGGAACCTTGAAGGAGTTAAAAATACAAAGGAAAAACTCCCGTTAGAAATTCATATGTAATTAGTCGAGACATTTCATTCGGGATTTCTCCAGTTTTTTTCTGCGATTCCCTCAGGGGTTTCAATGTGGGGGTTGTACACTGAATTACTTCTGCGATTTCTCCAAAAAATTCGAAATAAAACCGTGATATTTCTCCATTCTAGGGTTTCACCAGAACACGCATCTGGAATTTCTCTAGGAACTCTTCAAAAGTTCCATCTTGGATTCATGCAAGAATTTCTTGTGAAAGTCCTTCAATAAATCTCTGCAAATCCATTGAAGTTGCTTGCGGGTTGCTTTTTTTTTTGCTAGGTTTCATTCAGAAAATCAACCTTAATTTCCACTAGGAATTACATTATGAACATCTCGAAGATTTTTCTCAGATTCCTACAGCAATTTCCGGGAAAATTCCTAGAGAGAAATACCTAACAAATTTAGAGATGTTAGAGAAATTCCTAGAGAAATCTCTAGGACATTTCTAAAAAAAACCTTAAGAAATTCATCCAAAATGATGCAATTCCTGGGGACATTTCAAGATGAATTACCGGAAAAAAATGTGAAGACGCTCCTGGGAAAATTTGTGAAGGAATTCCTAGGAAATTATTGAATAAAGAGGATATTTGCCAATGGAAATCCTGGGAAATTTTCCGAAGGAATTTTTCGTGGATTGGTGAATGAATTTTTGGGAAAATACCTGGAGAAATGTCTGGGAAATATCCTAAACATTTATTGAGATGATTCTGAAAGAATTCTTTTTGAATTTCCTTATGAAAATCTTGAAGGAGATAGAAATACCAAAAAAAAATCCTAGAGCAATTCCTGGAGAAATACCTGGGCAAATTCTTGCAGGAATCCTTGTAAGATATACGTTTTAAAGTTCTAATAGAAATCTTGTGCAATTACTTGAGGACTCTCGGAGAATTTTTAAAGCAACTTTTGAGGAGAATTTTCTAGGGAATTTTCTCGAGGAGTTCATGAAGAAATTTGTGAAGTAATTCCAAGAGGAATTCTGAATAAATTCCTGGGAATAATTCTGGAGAAATTCCTGGAAATATTTCTGGAGCAAATCATGTGGTAATCTTTGGGGAAATTTTAGAAGGAATTTCTGGGGAAATTTGTGAATAAATTGCAAAGGACAGTTTTAATGGAGATTCCCGAATGAATCTCTGTGGAATTCTTGAAGGAGTTTCTGGTGAAATTCATGAAGAAATTCTTGGAAAAAACATGAAGAATTTTTTTGGAGGAAATTTGAGAGAGAGAAAAAATATTTGAATAAATTTTTGGGGAAATTTACTGGAGTGATTCCTGAGGATATTTCCGAAAAAAATCTTGAAAAAAATCCTGGGGAAATTTATGAAGAAAGTCTTTAGAAAATTTCTAGTGGAGTTCTTGGAAAGATTCCCAGAGCAGTCCTGGAGAAATTAATGGGATTTTTTTTTGCGGAAACTCGTGGAGGACTTCCTGGGAATAGTCCTGGGAGAATTCCTTCTGAAATTCCTAATGGATATCCTGGAGAAATTCCTACAATAGTTACTGAACACATTTCCGAAAAAGTTTCTGGAAGTATTCCTATTTCTTGGAAATTTCTTGGAGGAATTTATGAGAACTTCCTGAATGAATTCCGACAGAATCTCGGATAAAATTTCTTTTGAAATTTCCAATAGAAATCAAGGGGAAATTCCTGAATAAATCTCTGGGGAATACATGAAGGTGTTTCTAGGGAAATACCTTAGGAAATTTTTGACAGAGTTACAAAAAAATTCTTGGAGGAGCGCCTGGGTAAATTTCTGATAGAATTCCAATGGAAATTATCAGAGAAACTCCTGAACAATTTTCCGTAGAAAGGCATATCCCTAATAGAAATCCTTTTGGAATTTTTGAAGGGATTCCTGAGGAAATTTCTTAAAGACTTTGAGTTTATGAGGATATTTCTGGAAGAAGTCTTAAGGGCATTTCCTATTGGAAATTCTTGAAAAAAATCTGGAGGAATCTTTGTGGAAATCTTGAAGTAATTTTTGAAAAATTTTCGACAGAATTCATGATACAATTTTTAAAGGTGCTTCTGGATAAACTTTTGAAAGAAACCCTGGGGAAATTCCTGGAGGAATCTGTGGACAATTCTTAAAGGTATTTCTAGGAAATTTCCTGGAGGAACTTAATTTCTGAATTACTTCCTGAAAGAATTCCTCGGGAATTTCAGAAATAAAAAGAAAATGAACATCAGCTAATTGAAATTTACACTTCCGCGAGCAAACTCAAAAATCATCACGGGAGAGAAGATGGCTGCGTGCTTCCTTTGTTTAATTCTTTCTTGAAGCTCTTTTGTGCTTACCTAATGGAGTATTAAAATTTAATCTGATTTTTTTTTTGAAAATCGGGATTAAATCTCGTAATTACTGCGTTCGTGCTTATGATCATGAGAGTTTTCCGAGTAGTTTTTCCAGATGTTTCCCCAGGAAGTGCTTCAGCAGTTCTTCCTGGGATTCCTTCAAGAATTTACCTCTGATTTCTTCAGATATTGCTTTACAGATTTATTCAAGAATATTTCCTGAGATTCTAGTGAAGATTTCTTTAGGGTTCTTTCATAAATTCCTGCAGGTTTTTTTTTCAGAACTTCTTCAGAAATTATTTCAGAAATTCTTGCCCAAACCTCTTTAACAATATCTCCAGAGACTTCTTCAAATTTTTGAGTATTTCTGCAGGAATTTCGGCTACTTTTTTTAAGTTCTTCCAATGAGTTTTTCAGCAATATATCTTAGATTTGTTTAAAAATTGAACAGTGATTACATCAAGGGTTCTTCCAGGAAATCTTTAAATAAATTTTCCAAGGATTGCTGCACAAATTCCAGCAAGGGTTTTTTTTATTGCTCATGGGATTCCTTTAGAGGTTTCAGTCGATTTTTTTTAGGTAAGAATCCATGGATTTATTCAAAAGTTGTTTCACAAATTGCAAATGAATATTCTTGGAAAAAACTCCCGTAAAAAAAAAATGAATAACTATCTTAGCTTAGCTTAGCTTAGCATAGATTGACTTAACATTTAATTTCTTCGAGATGATTGGCCGTACATTTCTCCTAGAATTCCTCAAGAAAGGCTTACATGGGTTTCCTTACAAACTCCTCCGAAGATTCTTCTCTAGGAATTTCTACAGAACCTCCTTCAGAAATATCTCAAAAGTTTTTTTTTTCTTTTATGGATCATATTTTGCTACTGGTATTCCTTCAGGAATGCGTCCACAGATTGCCCCAGAAAATCTCGAGAATATTTAATTTAAGGATTTTTCCAGGAATTTTCCGAAAAACTCCTCAATAATATTTTTAGGCAATTATTCTAAGAATTTATCGAGAAGTTTCTCAAGGTGTTCCACCAGTAAGTGCTTCAGCAGTTCTTCCTGGGATTCCTTCAAGAATTTCCCTCTGATTTATTCAGATATTCCTCTACAAATTGATTCAAGAGTATTTCCTGACATTATGCTGAACATTTCTTCAGAAATTATTTCAGAGATTCTTTCATAAATTCCATCAGGGATCTTTTGTCAGAGTTTCCTTCAGAGATTCTATCAGAAATTCTAGCTTAGACATCATTAACAATATCTCCAGAGACTTCTTCAAAATTTTGAGATTTTTTTCTGGAATTTTGGCTTGGGTTTGTTTTTGAAAAGTATTCCATTCAGTTTTTCAGAAATTTATCTAAGATAGTTTAAAAATCGATCGCAGATTCCTTAGAGAGTTCCTCCAAGGAATCCTTGAACATTTTCTTCCGGTAATGCACAATGCTGAAATTTCTTCTTTATTGCTTCTGCGATTCTTTCCAGATATTCCTGCCAAAATTATTTTAGATAAGCCTCCAGGGATTTTTTCAGAAGTTCTTCCACAAATTTCAAAGAAAATTACTGGAAGAATTCTTAAAAAATCTTGAAATAAGTTTTTTTAAGAAACCTCTGGAGGATTGTCTGACGAAAACCCCTTAAAAGTTACTGGTGATACCTTTAGAGATTCTTTAAGTATTTTTTTATATTCAAATTTTCTAGAGATTCCTGAACAAAAAATCTTGGAGCTATTTCTGAAGTTATATCTGTAGGAATTCCTTGATGAGAACCTGAGGACATACCTGAAGAAACTCCTTAATTCCTAGAAAAAAAAGTTTCCGAAGAAACTTTTGAAGTAATCCAAAAAAAAAAATGCTTGAACATTTTCTGGAGAGATTCCTGGAGAAATCCGGAGAGAAATTTCTGAAGAAATCTCTTTCAATTATGTCTGCAGAAGTTGCTGATAAAGATATTGGTAAAATTTTGGAGGAATTACTGCACAAAAATCCCTGTAAAAGTTTCTGAAAGATATCATGCAGGAACAAAAATTTCCATGAGGAATTCTTCGACCAATAGAAGAAATATTAGAAAAAAATCTTTTTGAAGCCCCTCTGCAGATATTCATATTTTTTCTAAAAATCCTTGAAGGAAAGCCTGAAATAACCGCTGAATATATGGAGTAATATCGGATAGAACCTCTGAAGAAATTCAAATAATAATTTTGAAAGAGTTGATTGAAAATTTCTGAATTTCAAAAAAAAAACCTATAAAAATTCCTGAAAGAAGCTCTGTAAATCTCCGAATCTCTGTAAAAATATTCCCCTGGAATTACACCTTTTGAAAAATCTTTGAAGGAAATCCTGGAGAAACTTCCGAGGAAAATCCTAGAAGACTTTCTTGAGAAATTTGTAGTAGAACTTCTGGGGAAATCCTAAAGAAAAAATTGAGAAACTCCTGATGATTTAAATGATGAAAATTTAAAATATAGGTTTAAGGACAGGAATACATTCTAACGAGATTCCAGGAGGAACTATCGCTGAAATCATTTCAGGAAATTCTGTAAAAATCTTCGTTCTACTCAAATTCCGGATGGGGATGAACCAGCCTCGGGCTGAAAATCTCCCTAATAAAGCTAATAATAATAATAATAATAATAATAATAAAATTCTGGAAATTTTTTAGTAAATCCTGAAAGCATGCCCAATGAAATTTTTGGTCTGGAAAAAATTCCAAAGAAATGCCTAAGAAGGAGTGCGTTCTGAAATAATTCTTGGAGGAATCTTTATAAAGAATTCTGGATGAACTCATAAAAGAAGTGCTGTTTTCGCGATAATAACAGATACATAACGTGAAAAATAAACTATTGGAGGCTAGATTGGAGGGGTTTCCCTGGAATATTTTTTTTCTTCTGAAGGTTTCTTCTGTATGATCATCAAGAAAATTCCATGCCTTTCTCCCATGATTTCGATAGTTGTTTCTGCCCTGATATACTTTAGAAAGGTTTGGTGGATTTTTTGTCTTAACCTGGGTTTTTTTTTCCCAGGACTTCTCTTAGAAGATTCCTTGCGGTGTTGTTCCCGGAATATCTCTCATAATTTTTCAGGATTTATCCTGGATTTCCCAAGGTTTTTTTTCTAAAATTTCTTCTGGATTTCTTTTTTGGGATTTATCCAGGAGCTTTTGCTGATATTTCTCATGCAGCTCTTGGCGCATTTCTTTCAAAGGTTTTTCCAGACTTTTCCTCGTAGTTGTTTCCAGGGTTTCTTGCAGTAATCATTATCAGATATTTTTTGTTTTCGGGGATAACTACCAGAGTCAGTGGCGTTGCCAGAAATTGTCTCTGGGAGGGGTTTTCAATGGTCAATGATACCTTTTTTGATTTGATACTTACATTTTATAAACAGTAATGAGCAATTGTATTCGTAGTTTGAAAATAGCGGCGCAGCCGAGAAAAAAAATCCGTCGCAAAGCGTTCTATACTGAAAGTTTGTTCCAAAAATTTTGGCTCTGGGGGGGGGGGGGGGGGGGGGGTGTTTAACCCTAAACCCCCCCGTGGCTACGCCAGTGACCAGAGTCCTTCCCAGAATCTCTACCGGAAATTGTCTTCAAGTGTTCCTTTTAGGATTTCTCTACCGTCTGCCCCCGTTGGTTTGAACGACACCTCATGCAAACCAACGGGGTTTATTTTTTAATTTGAACTTATAGTAACCCTGTGGTCATCGAAGGTAACCTCTTTTGCTATTTTGTTTTGATTCTGCGTTACGTTTCATTCTGTTCCATGAGAAGAATGTCGTTTGAACCATTTTTAGTTTGAACGGGTCAAATTTAAAAGTGTTTAGATTAGATGATGTCAAACCAACGGGGGTAGAAGGTAATTGTTACTCCCACAGCTTTTACAATGGTTTTCCAGGAGATTAGCTCGAAATACCTCCTGAGAGGTGAAATTCCTGGTAAGAAATCTAAAGGAATCCAGGAGAATGCGTAAAACTCCAGGAAGACCTATTATATTAAAGAAATCTACTAATTGTGTTTATCTTCGAACCGATAGGACTAGTTCGTCTGCAACTCGTTTTTTTAACAGTTTATTGAAATTTTTGATTATCGAAATTGCATAAAAAGTGTTGATCATCATAACGAAATATGAATGTGTATACTGAGTTTGTAATGCGCTGTTGCAAAACAATGACGGTCGACATCGGCGGTGGTAGACACATCTCCCGATCCCGAGCGCATTTCATTTTCCACGACTCAACAGGAGGTGGTGGATAATGCGCCCCCACCGTGCCACACCGACCCATACGCAAAACGTGATGTCTGTATCGCGCATCTAGAGAGATGCCTAGGTACATGGGGTTTTTCATGCAGAGTTTTACTCTACGTGTATGAATGGGTCGAGATGCTCTGGCTATACCAGCGAGTACATAACAAATGACGATCGACGGGCTTCACAAGCACAGCTACAATCCGCACTATATACATAGGTAGGCAGGAGGCACACGAGCTGCTCCTCTCGAACGGACCGAGAATCAATTAGGTTATAGGCGCATGCTGTTGCTTGGCTCGCTTTTCCCGATTTTTCATTTCAATGCGTTCCGATTGATCGATAAACGTGACGTCACGACGCGAACCGCGAGCGAACGACAACCATCATCATCGTTGGTGTCGTCGTCGTTGTTGTCGTAGCGGTCGCGACCGGATTATTTCATTTGCTTCATAAACAATTAATGCAGCGAGCCTGGTGTACCTGGTGTACCTGGTGAATGAATAAATCCCACCAGCCAACCTGTGTCGGTTGGTCGGTCGGTCGCCCAAGCACCAACATAACCCACCAATAACAGAGAAAAAGGAAGTCCTCCGCAGGAGGGCAATTTATGACCCGGTCGTTGGAGGTCCATTTTTCCCGGTTTACCGCTGAAATGCCATGGACACGTTGCGTTGGTCGGTCTGTGGCAAGGCCGGGCGCTTGCCGCCGATCGACCCTTTTTCAATGTCAGACATAAACTGCCAACTCACACGCCGGATGAGGAAGGTAGGGGGTGGGTGGAGAAAAACGACAATAAGCTGAAAGCTGCCTCACGGTTCTACAAGCGAAGCGGAACCAAAGGCACTAGGAAACGGGGAGCAAAAAATGGCAACAAATGCAAAAATGGAAGGCAATTTTTCTTACCTACCTACTACAGGACTAAGTTCCCGAGTATGGGAGGGTGACTGCTTCGAACAACACGCAACATAATGGCGTGTAGTGTAACATACTTAAGAAATTTACCGTTCGAACTCGTTGCGGTTTGTTGGGAAGCCGTTCGTTAGTGGCATATGGCAGTTAGTTGCCAAGTCGTTTATAGTGGAAGGTACATGAAATTCACGGAAATTATTTTCTCTATTAAGGGAGCCAGACTTTTACGGCTTTCCAAAGGGACTTGCAACTAATTGAACGTTTAGTTTTGTGAGCAAATTGATAAATTATCACGTCGTTACGTGAGCGGCCACAGATCCTTTTTTGTAAGCAAAAGGTTACGTACTCATTGTCCTTCTTCTTGTCTATCTGTTGATACTTACTTTACCTTACCGGGCAGACTAAGGCCTGAGTGTCCTCTGCCGTACATGAGTCATCTTCATTCTACTCGACCCACGGCTGTGCGTCTCCAGTTCCGCACTCTGCGAAAGGACCGCAAATCGTCCTCCACTTGATCGACTCATCTAGCTCGCTGCGCACCACGTCTTCTTGTTATCCGACATCCTGATGACGTGACCCGCCCACCGTAGCCTCCCGATTTTCGCGGTATGGACGATGGTTGGTTCTCTCAGCAGCTGATGCAGCTCGTGGTTCATTTAGTCATCTCCAAGTCCCGTATTCCATCTGTATTCCGCCGTAGATGATACGCAACACCTTCCGTTCGAAATCTCCAAGGGTGCATTAATGCTCTGCACGTAGAGTCCATGTTTCGTGCCCATTGAGGACTGCCGATCTAATCACAGGGTGGCCACAGACTCGGGAATTTCGGGAAATGCGGGAAAAAGTCGGGAATTGAAATTCATCGGGAAATATGCGGGAATTAGTCGGGAATTTTGTTTATGATCGGGAATTTTTAAAGTTATGTGTAACGCCTCCAAAATGTAAACTCAAACCTAGACTTATTTGAACCTGGACTCACTTCAAATCCAGGTTCTTACACAGTTTCGGAAGGCTCACGCAGGGATTTCAAAATCCAAATGATGCAGATGAGCATTGGTTTATCAATTACAAGTGATTTTTTGTTTGATAGGAATTATCCGGAAGACAGGTTTTATTGTCCGGATGCTCGAATCAATGATTAGACCTTAAATTTGAGCACAAACATATTTTAAATCATAATTAAAAAAAAAAAATCTTTGAACTAAAAAAAACCTAATCTAAAAAACGTTAAAGAAGAATCGCAAAAAATAATTGTGGTAGCCAAATTTTGAATGATTTTATTAGAAATGCCATAAAATACTTCTCCAACATTTTCTTAGAAAAATTTTAGCTTGTTGCATTTCTTTCAAAATTGAGAAATTAGTGACATAGTTCTAGAGATTCTATCCCGATTTTTTTTCTGTTGTAGTTCCTTGTAGTATTCAGGATTTTTTGCCGAAATATCTGGATGAGCTTTAGAGCAAGTTTCAATTAATGATTTCATTGGAACTTTTTAAAATAATTCCTTAATTCGCTAGTGGAGGTCTTCCTGAAATTATTGCTTTGTTGGAGTTTTTAACGGTATTTCTAGAAATTTCAGTTCATGGGAGCTTTTCTAGCAATCACAAAAGCATCATACTAAGAATTTGGCATTGTAATGACTTTTTGGAATACATAATTACTAAAAGCATTAATAATTCAGTCGTCTCTGGTGTTTTTATTTTGTGAAATAATTAATTGATGACTTGAAGTGTTTTCTGTTTACCGATTTGTAAAATTACTGTATTAATGTATAAATAAATACCTGGAATCCTTACAATCACTGATATTACAACGGAAGCAAAATTGCAAGTTGAAAACCAGAAGACAGGATTCTCTAGATTTTTGAATGATATCTTTCAATGTATGGCCTGCCCACTGAAAGAATTCGTGGTGTTACCAATGGAAAACATGAAAAGCTTCTTGCATTAATTCCTTAAGACAGACAACTGTCTGTCTGAAGAGTTTTTAATTCTAATTCTCAAAGCAAATCTGAAGAATTGCTTTATCTCCTTCTTGGGGTTCTGCAGGGTTTGCTGAAGAAACGTACTGATATCTTGAATGTCAAATATGCCTTATACTTAAATAATTTTAAGCCCTTGTAGGTATACCTAAGGGTTTTTTTCGCGTTACGTTGGGTTAACAACTATGTGCCTGAGCCTCATTTTGCATCCAATTCCCAAACTATAAAATTGTGGCTCGCAGCCGTTTCTCAACGAAAATTCGTGAAATTTTGAAATTTTGAGTTTCCAAGTAAGCTCTTTAACAATGCGTTTAGAAATTAAGCCCAGAATATCTATGTTTTCTTTAAATATCTAAAATGAGCCTTACCAATTTTGTCTGAGATGTCAAAGTTTTGTTTTTCAGGGTTTGGAAATTTCTCTACAAATTCAGCTAGAAATTGTTAATGAATAGAAAACCTTTTATGAAAATCCCCAGATATTTTCAAAATTTGAGAAAAAATCCGCTAAGGAATTCATCGCTAGTGCTCTCATAGCAAAACCCATATTTTCTTTTTTGCAAATTACCAATTCCCACTAAACAGAAATTTTTCACAGGTATTTTGAGAAGCTCCAACAGAAATTTATTTGAGTTCTGAATTTTTTTTTGTCTAAATGTATCTTCAGAAGCCAGTTTCTTTAGAAAATTTCCAAGAGTTTTGATATAAATCGCCAGCAAGTCCTTGTAGAAATCCTTTATATATACGAAATATTAAACTATGTGTAATCTAATGAATTGCGTATAATTTTGAATCTGGTGGTTTGTATATGAACCTGTTAATATAACGGTTTTTTTTTAAATAATTATTTGTTAACTCAATTATTGAATAGATTTGTTACCAGCAGAGTATGTTAGAAAATATCACAGACAATTATACAGTATTTTTGCAATCAACTCCTTCCAGGAAACTTGTTAGGAAATTCCTCGAAGAATGCAAAGAATTCCTTCAATAATTCGGCTTATAGGAATTATATCAGATTTATGTTAAGTATGCCGTCCTTCACACCTTTAGAATTCCTGAGATAGCGTAAAAAACTCCTATAAAGAATTCACCAAAGAGTATTTCAGTTAGCCGACTAGATTTTTTTTATTGGAACTTCATCAAGCACTCATTAAGAAATGCCCAAAATTCTTTTGGGAATTCCGAAACACATATTTTCAAGCATAGGTTTACTTTACAAGACATCAGGAATAAGAAGCAAATTTCAAGTATATGTTTCATGTAAATTTCTTTTGAAGTTAATGTCTCTAAAATATTGTAAAACTGTCACAGCATGTATCACGATGATACTGTAAATATTTCAGTTTTACAGATCCACTTAAAAGTTTGGATTCTTGGATGTTTAACATGCTCCATAGGCATATAAAGAAAAGTCGGGAAAATTCAAAATTAATGCGGGAAAAAGTCGGGAAAAATGCGGGAATTTCAATTTCGATTTTGTGTGGCCACCCTAATCAGCGTTTTGTAGATAGTTTACTTCGTGTGACGGAGAACTTTGTTCGATCGTAAAGTTCTGCGTAGTCCAAAGTAAGCTTGATTTCCTGCCACTTTCCTGACTTAAGTTTTCAATTGTTATAAATTGTTTTCAATAGTTTTAAATTTAAGGTGCCAGCAACTCCTCTCCGCTACCTGCTACGCCTAACTGAAGATCCAAACCAGAACCAATGTGTATGAAAAGCATTAAAAATTCATGAGCTTGTCACATATACAATCAATAACCTCACTTATAATGATTGTTGATAACGTCGTATCTAAATCCTACAAGCTAGCTTGATACTTTGATAAATGCCTCAACCGATTTCAATCTACCGCCACAATAGTCCATTAACCCACACGGCCCACGCATTACCCGCCACCACAAAAGTTGGGTGTCCTGGTCCTCTGTCACCAGCAGCAGCAGCCAGCCATCTAAATTGTGGTCCCATCTGTCCGACCAACAACAACAAGAACTCCGACTGACTTCCAGCAAATCTCATTTTGTCATCCCAACCCAAGCGTGTGGCTTTCATCTCCTACAACGCAACGGTCCTAGTAGGTAGGAGCTGTCCTTTTTTTTCTGTTGTTTATATTACCCATCATAACTAATTTGCCCATCCGGGGGTTCCGTTGACAGAGGAAAATTAAAGCGCGACGGTGACGCAGAAGACGATGAAGATCTGAAGTCGGTCGATTCACGGCATTTTGACTTGGCATGGGTTTAGTCTGGAACGACAGGAACAGGAACACGACGAACCTGATGAAAAGTCCGACTCTCCGCTAACCAAGCTTTGCGGTGGCGAAGTGATGAAAACCGGGAACGAATCAATTGTTGGTTGGTTATTACAACAACGGACTGCCCCATGTGCATGTAGCGGTAGCAGTTTGTGGTGTTGGGTTACTGACGGAAGACGGCGCGAGGACGACGACAAACGCATGCAATGACATTCCGGTGGAGCACGCAAACCCAACTACGTTGGATTTATGATCCGATGTACCCTCCGTTGCGTTGTTGGTGGTGGCGAGTTGGCGTGTGGAATGTTTTTCTTTGTGCCATCGACGACGGGGCGCGGAATGTTGGAAATCGTGGATTATAGATGAGCTTCGGATCGGTACCGGCAGCTGTTTCGTTCTGAAGTGGAACTGGAACAATTGGACTACAGACGTTCCGCTCTACTCATTTTCCATCATTCCTCTTTTTAGCGGTTAGTTCAAATAATCTGTAGTTCACAAATCACACGGATGAAGAACGAGCATAAGTTAAAATTATCGAAAATAAAAAAGATTCAAGAAAGTTAAAAGTTAGGGTGCCTGTACCAGTTATCGCACTTCCTAAGAAAGACCCCGAGCAAAGCCTAACAACAAAATGATAGCAAATCGAAAACTCGATTTGTATTCAGAAGCAAAGTGATATCACATTTTGATATCAGTTTGTCTTGACTAAATTTGATTTCAAATTTTGATTTCGTTTTGCTGTCACTTCAAACTATTATAAATATCAAGTTTTTATGTTATTTCAAAACTTCTGGGCAACATTGTATAATAACTCTTAGAATAAACCATTAGTGTAGTTATCTTATTGCATTGGAGTTTTCATGTCAATCGAAAAACCCCAATATTTAACGATATTTCCATTTTTTTATGCTGATAGCAAAAACAGTTATCAATTTGCTATCACTGATAGCAGGAATTGTTATCAACTTGCTGTTACGGGAACATTTTTCTGCTCTCATTTTTTGATGTTTTAACCGTTAAAACAACCAAAACGACAACAACCCGAGTTATCATAATTTGCAATATCACAACATCAAAATTTGTTTTCAACTTGCCGTCAGACTTTGCTCGGGACTATTTCTATAAAAATAAGAAGATGACCGACGAAGGTTTCCAATATTTCAAATGGTTGGGTAGTTTTCATGCTTTACAGGAAAAATAAACAAACAAAGCCAAATCTTCTTTAAGTATTTATTACGGCGTATGCCAATGATAGGAACCCTGTATGGACACATTTTCTTATTTCGGGTTCACTTCGCACTATTCGCATGC
The DNA here is from genome assembly GCF_035046485.1 of Aedes albopictus. NCBI lineage: Eukaryota > Metazoa > Arthropoda > Insecta > Diptera > Culicidae > Aedes > Aedes albopictus. The sequence continues at coordinate 495,644,961 of NC_085137.1, read as the reverse complement.
ATTCCATATGGGATTAGCCATAACTGGTACACTATGGCGAAATAGGGTGCAAGAAACCGAAATTATAAGGAAAATGACTTATTTCTATTATAATTTTAGCAAATTGTGAAGTTTAAATGATTGCAATCATCTTTTTTGATTGTGATCTTGTATTCACACAATGTTTCATACTGTTTTTCATCGTTAAAGGTTGAAAATCTACTATAGCCAATTTCAGGTACTATAGCCATAACTGGTACACTGATTCTACTGGAAAACTATTTCTACAAAAATAAGAAGAAGACCGATGAATGTTGTCGATTTGTCAAATGATTGATTTGTTTTTACACTTTACAGGAAAATTATAAAAGTTGAGCCAAAACTTCTTTTAGTATTTATTACGGCGTGTGCCAATGATAGGAACCCTGCACCAGTTATGGACACATTTATTAATTTCGGTTCCACTTCGCACTATTTGCATGCATTCCTTATGGGATTAGCCATAACTGGTACACTATGGCAAAATAGGGTGCAAAGAAGCCGAAATTTTAAGGAAAATGATTAATTTCCACCATAATTTGAGTAAATTGTGAAGCTTCGATGAGTGCAATCATCTTTTGTGAACGTGATTTTTTGTTAAAAAAAATATTCCTGTTGATTTGCATCGTTAAAGGTTGAAAATCAACTAGAGTGGCTGTACCAATTATGGCACTACCTAAGGAAAACTATTTGTACAAAAATATCGAGAAGACTAACGAATGTCATCAATATTTTATACGATAGCTTAATTTCCATACATTACAAAAAAAAATATAGAAACGGAACCAAAACTACTTTTAGTATTCATTACAGCGTGTGCCAATGATAGGTTAACCCTGTACCTGTTATGGTAACATTTTTTAACTTAGGTTCCTTTTCGCACTATTTGCATGCATTCCTTATGGAATTAGCCATAACTGGTACTGTATGGCAAAAAAGGGCGCAAGGAAGCTGAAATTTAAAGGAAAATTGATTTATTTGTACCATAATTTGGGCAAAATGTGGAGTTTAAATGAGTGCAACCATTTTTAGTGAACGTGATCTGTTGTTCACAAGATTTTTCATCTTGATTTACATCATTAACCCTAAAAGGGAAACCTTCATGGCCTCAGTTTCGTCACCTCGCTGAGTGTGTTCCATTAAAGACGAGCTCTGAAAGGCGGCTGGGGTCCAAATGGACCCCAGGTATCCCTTTTAGGGTTAAAGAATGAAAATCAACTATGGCGAATAATTGGTACTATAACTATAATTGGAACACTTACCCTATGGCGAATTTCAGGTACTATAGCCATAACTGGTACACTGAGCCTAGTGGTTCGCGAAACACAGCGTGATTAGCATTGGGCGATTAAATTGTCGTGACGATGATTTTAATCACAACTTATTCCAAAGGATATGTCTGTTTATCTGTGATTGAACTAGAGAAAATAACCAGATGACCAGAACCGCTTCAATGAGACCCCAAATACCATATTAAGGTGAAGACGCTCCATTTTTATTCTGCGCAATACTGTTCAAAATTTTGTATACAATCGGATGGAAAATTAAATAACGACGATTTGTGGAGCGGACCTGGTGTGATGGTTAGAACACTTGACTATCACGCCGAGGACCTGGGATCGAATCCCACTCCCGACAAACTCGCAAAATGTGAGTTCTTCCTTCGGAAGGGAAGTAAAGCGTGGGTCCCGAGATGAACTAGCCTAGGGCTAAAAATCTCGTGATTTTATATTTTAGTCTTGAATTTAGCCCATTAGCAATAATCCTGACCAGAAATAAAACAGAGTTGATTTTTGCACATGTGGCATCTTTTTTACTAATTTCATTTTATTGTTTTCTTTTTTGCAGGTAAATTGACAATCCTACTCCTGAAACTGACATTACTAGTAAGTATGCGTATATTGTAAGGTAGGCACGAAGATACTCTATGCCAAAGGGTATCAGGGAAATTTCTATCACAAAAAAACAAATATGATCAAATGTCGCCTTTGAGAGGAGCTTAGACCAATCTAGTTACATGTCCAATTTTTTGAAAAAGAAATGCTGATTGCACTCTCCCAAGTGCAGTATATAATCATTTAGCTACACCTACCTGTGGTAGTCTAAAAATGGCCACTAGAACCTTATGAAGCTCCCTGAGTTTCACTTGAAAACCTCCTGAAAAGCTTCTGGAACTTCCTGAAATCCCCCTAGAATCCCCCGAGATCACCTTGAAGTCACCCTTGAACCCCCATAAATAAACAAAACTTCTTGAAACTCCCCTTGAAATCTTCTGCACTATCTGATACCCCCTGAACCACTTACGATAAAAAAGCTCCCGGAACCCTGACAATCTAACTCCCTTAAACCCCCTGTTAGCTCATTTGAGACACTATATGTCCCCTGAAAGCCTCCTAAATCACCTTGACTCCCCATGAAGCCTTACTCACTTGATTTGTAATACCGTGTTCGGTAAATTTTTGACGAAAATAGAATAGCTGAATACAGCCATACTGCATTGTTTACCTTTTGCTCCCGGTTTTGACAGGTGGTTTACTGAGCCTCAGTAAAATCGATTACCGAAGCTACCGAAATAGTTCTGCTGTTCTATTTTCGTCAAAAAAGTGCTGAACAGGTAATTCAGGATTGAGTGTGTACTAGACCCTCTTCAAACCTCGAAACTCTCATATAATCTCCTGAAACCCTCTAATTTAGAAATCATAGTTGTTGAAATTCTCGGAGTTTTTAATAAATTATCAGTTCTTTAGTTTTTTTAAGCAATAGCCATGACATTTCATAGCACTTGTTTAGATGACATGTGGCTTACATACACCATGCTTGTTTTGAATTGTGCTTAAATCCAAATAAATATGGTTAGGGACGTTTCACTTATTCCTCAAACGCGGTTTTATCAACCCCTATATTTTCGATCGAGAATGACAGCGGCTAAGTCCAACTGATTGGCAAGTTGGGAAGGTAAGAATTGCTACTGGATACCGAGAAAATATCCGTATCTTCACAACTACCAAATCCTTCATTGGTTAACAGTGAAGAAAGTTTCTTCACGCCTGCATCTATCGTCAGCTCTTAGTTGATATTCAAAATGTGATGTCAGATTCACAACAACAAGTAATATGGAACGTGCTCACCAATATACCTGAAAACTGCAACAGAAGCGAGAATAACTTGTGTTGTTTTATGACAGCTACCACGAACGCCTATAGAGCAGCACTTTGGAAATGAATATCTTGAGATTACACAGTAATCACAGTTACACAGCATACTGTCTTCGGAGAAGTTATTCAGAACTTCCGTTCTTGATACATGGTGAACTATATTATCTTCAGATTTGGCTCACCAGGTGGCGCAAACGTTGCTGCAAGTATAACATATATCCGTCGTTTAAAGGCCTATTTCAATAATAAAGTTTTTTTTTCTGATACTAATCTTCCCCAAGTCAAATAGTCAAGAAGAGGTTCTTAGAACCATAACAAAACCAAAACAATAGATATTTGGTTCTATGACGGTTCTCAAAACCTCTGCAAGAGTAATTCGTGGTCAAAACGTTACATGGGTCTGGAAGTTTTCAATTCCTCCAGAGAATCTCTAGAGGAATCTTACCTTAATTACTTATGGAATCCTTCCCGAAATTCTTCTAATGAATCCTCTTGGGATCTTCTCATGTATTCTCCTGGGATTCCATGCGGAATCCTCAATGGAATTCAGCTTGGGATTACTTAATTGATTTTTATTTAAGGATTTCTTTAAAAATGTCACCTAAAGATTCCTCGCGGAATTTATTCACAGATTTGTGCCGGGATTTTTCTTTCGGCATTTTTCCCGAAATGCTTTCGTCGATAGCCGCCGGCAGTCGTTGCGGCATTCTTTCCAGGATTTTTCCTTCGGTTATTATCGTGTTTTCATTGAGGATCCCTCCTGAGATTCTCCATTGATTCCTCCCGGGATTCTTTCACGCATTATTCCCGGAATGCTCTAGGATTTTCTCTCAGGATTTCTTTTGGAACTGCTGTACCAATCCCTCTCAAGTTTTCTTCAATGATTTCTCCCAGTGCTCCCCTCGAGATTTTTCCCGAGATTCGTTCAGGGATTTACCCAATGATTCTTAAGGGATTTTTCCAGAATTTCTTATGAGATTTCTTCATTGATTTTCCCTGTGATTCCTTTCATTAATTTCTCATATGATACCTTTGGGGATTTCTCCCGGGATTTCTTAGGAAATTTCTCCTGAGGTTCCGTCAAGCATTCCTCCAGGAATTCTATCACGGTTTCCTCCCTGGATTTTTCAATGATCCATTCTTAATTTATTTTCCAGAGATTCGCTTTTAGATTTCTTTCGGCATTTTTTCCCGGAGTTCCTTCACCAATTTTATCTGGGATTCTTTCCGGATATCCTTTATTGATTTTTACCGAATCACTTTATAGATTTCTTCCATGATTCGTTCAGGGACCTCTCCAAGATTATGTAAAGGATTCCTCCGGGAATTATTTTTGGAGTACTGTTAGAAATTTCTTCTTGAAACCTCTCGAGATTTCTTCAGAATATTCTTCTGAGATTCCTTCAGGGATATTTCCCGACTTCCAACAGAGATTTATACCGGAATTTCTTCATTGATTTCTGCCGGGATTTATTCTAGCATTCTTTCAGGTATTCCTACCTAAACTATGGGATACCCAAATTTTTTTTAGGGATTTCAGAGACTCCTTCCGGGATATCTTGCCGGGATTTCTCCTAGGACTATTTTCGGTATTTCTCCTAGAATTTCTTCCGAGCCTTCCGGGGTATCTACAAGGATTTTCCACAGGATTCCTATATGTTTTTTCTTGACAACCAAATGTCACAGTAAATCTAGGGATTTCTTCAGGAGTTCCACTATGATTCTCACAAAGATCTCTCTCGGGACTTTTTCAGACATTCCTTTACACACTTAGATAAAATCACCGGCTTCGGTAATATTTTACCGAAATCTCAACCGTTAAGTTTTTTACTGGAAAATTCAGTGACGTTTACCGTACTTTGTTAAAATTTGACAGATAAACGATAACATTTTACCGAAATTTGATAATTTTTACAGAATTTCGGTAAAAACCCATTACCGAACGCTCAGCAGTTGACATTTCGGTAAAAATTACCGAACGCTACTAGCTGTGAAGGATTTCCATAAATCTTATTGAAATTCTTTCAAAGATTACTCCCACATTTTTTTTATTCCTTCCGGGAATTCTGCCGGGTTTTCTTCCGGGCTTCCGTCATGGATTCTTTGCGAAATTCCTTCAGGAATTTTTCCCAGGATTCCTTCAATAAGCCCACCCAAGATTCGTTCATACTTTGGTTTTATATACAGGGATTCCTCCCGAGATTCCTTAAGCAATTTTTTCAAGGATTTTTGCGGTGTTCATTTGAGGAATTATTCCAGAATTCTTTCGTTTATTCCTCAATTGTTTTCTTGCCGAGGTTCCTCCGTATATTTATTTAGATATTTCTGTTTAGATTTCCTTCGCAATTTCTTCATAAATTGATCACGAAAATAAGGAACTTCTGTTAGGAAACCCTTCTGATTTCTCCAGTATTTCTTCCGGGGTTGCTTCATGCATTTTTCTTGGAATTCCGTCCAGGTTTCTCTCAGGATTGCTTTCGGGATTCTTCTGAGGATTGCTTCAGGATTATGTCGGAGCCTCCTCTTGAGATTCTCTTAGATTTTGCTTCCGGGATTTCTCTCTGGCTTGTTTTGCCGGGGATTTCTTCCGGGATTTCTTCTATTTGGATTCCTTTCTTTCTGTGGAGAAGGATGTTGGAAGGAGTGGAGTGATTCTGCGATAGTGTAACGAATTTTGCATTAAGTATTGAAACAATTTCTATAGGGGTCAGAAAAATGTCAAAAATTGTTAAAAAATGCATAGCCTGGCTTGAACCGGGTAAAAAATAAATAAAATAAAAGTGAAAGCGAAAGCGAAATATTTAGGAGATAGATGTTTCTGTGGAAAGCCGTACTGTAATCAGACATTCCGTCTTATATTACACATTGTCAAGTACTTATCATTTTTATCACTCGTCAAAAGTTGTCTTGTATCTTGTAAACGTATCACAGTGTATCAATTGTATAAAAATGTGCCGAAATATAATTGGATATAATTATCAGATGTTGAGGACCTTTGTTGAAGGCGTTTTAACTTCACCATAAACTTCCATTTTTTTTCGTGAAATCATGTCTATTTTATTGGAACGTGACTGTTGATAAAAATGTAGGGGCTCTTACGCAATTTAGGTCGTTTTATTGTTTTCGTCATGGTTCTTTTTTAAACCTGTTGAACTCGAGTTGCCCTCAAATCTTTCCCAACCAAGCTAGGTTATACAACAATTTGGTGTATTGAGTTTATTGAGATATTGAAATGGCTAGACATGGGCGGGATGTACAAAAGCAACTCGACTATATTTAGTTTGTTAAAAATATGCCCAATACAAATTTTCTGTTCAAGTGGTTGATTTCCGTTATCTACTGACTTGACCTCCGTAACTACTCCCACAAAAAGCCTAAAGAACTATTACTCTCAAAGGTTCGTAGATGAAAAATATGAAACATTCAAAGAATGTAAAACGCGAACGCGCCGAGCAACTCGGTAGCAAAGTAATGCGGAAAAGGAGAATAAGTCTCGGCTTAATAAAAAAAAAGTTCTCATTTGTAGTTGGTGGGTAGAAACGTGAGTGTGCTGTAAATTGGCATCTGAACCAAAAGAGAGATGGATTTGTGAAAAAGGAAGTGCTCATGGTACGGGCTCGGATTCAGTTTGGCTTTCTATTTCACATAACCGTTACATTTTTTTTTATTCTTCAATCACTTAACCTAATTTATAGCTCTTTTGTCTACTAGGGCACTGCGTGAGCGATTCCAATTAGAAGCTGTACATACACTTTGTATAGCGCCTAAATGTATTCTATTTCTAATTGTACTACATCGAACTGGTGGCCGTTGCGCTGCTTTCACTTTCTACCCTATCATGGTAGAATGATGAGCTCGAGGATGTTGATGTGTGGCAGTTGGTTGTTCCAGTTTCCAGTCCGATTGGGGGTCCATTATGAGTTGCCGTTCGCCGATGTCCAAGTATCCGGGTTCAGAGTCAGCTGCTCTCAGGGGGAAAGAGCAACTAACGGAAGTGCCGGGGCTGGGATCGAACCCATGACCATCTGCTTATGAAGCAAACGTGTAGCCACTACGCCACGGGCCCCGGCAATCGTTACATATTCTGTGACTTAGTTGGTAAAAGCGCCGGTCTTGCAAATATAGAGTTGTGGGTTCGCATCCCACGCGTTCTCGATTGTTTTTTTTTTAACAAATTCTCTTTATCTATCAATTTGTCAACGCTTTCTAATCACATGTTTCCAGTAAATTACCTTAATTAGTTTTGTTTTATCTAATCTTTCTATTAATAATATTCGTGTAGCAGTTGTTTTGAATAATCTGTGAAAGTTACAATCTTGCCTAGGTACAATTCAAAATTTTTTTTTTAATTATTACTGGTACAGTGTTTTATATTTGGATTGTGTGACACATTTTTTCCTAGAAATGATGCTTCTACAAAATCAATTGTTACCCTTAGTTACCTTTATTTACTGCATGAAATCCATACGCTGCCCGTTTTTTCCTGTTCTCTGTAGGCATTGATTTCATCCTCATAATTCTCCATAATGAATCCCATCCCTTGCGATTACCAACACGGATCCACTTCCAGCTGACTGACTGATACACTACCATCCGTCCTGTCTTCCTGCCTTCCTCCAACCCACCGCACCGTTCCGCAACACCGGTACCCTCCCGGGTCCCGTTTCCCTTTAAATTAAACGTAGGCCAAAAGCCAGCGACAGCAGGATACCAAACCAAAACATCCACTTATTTTTCCGCTTCCGTTCGCTTTAAAGCTCTCAGTGTAGCGCGCACATCTTGCTTGCTCTCATGCGTGTGCTCCCATTCCAACCAAAAGGGTCCCGTCGTGTTGTCGTGTGCCGTCGTCGTTGACGTCGTCATCATCCTCATACCTTAACTAACTGAGCTAGGGAACGGGAGGTATCATGGCTGGCCGGGGTGCCTACCATCATCCTAGAGGTAAACTGAGAAGCGATGTCAATTTTCCAATTTCCACCCTCCTGCGACCGACCACAACTCCTTCCGGGGGGTTCCCAAGTTGTGCGGTGAGGGTCACCAGAATAATGAAGATGGCTACACACATCGAAAGAAACCAGTAAATTTCTGTGATGCATGTAACGAAAGCGTGGGATTTAACAAGTCATATAAACTTCCCTTAAATGCCGATTCAGGACGAATCAGCGTTATTATATGACATGTAACATAAATTTACATGATGTTTAATGTAAATCTACCTGGACTGTAAATTTATATGGCATGTAAAAAGTTAAAGCATGTAAATTTCTGTAAAATTACTCATTTTAGTGAAGCGCATATGTATTTCTTCTATGTTGTATTTGTTCAGCTCCTAGGCATTCAAAGATATTCTTTTTTGAGTTCATCTAATATACCTTGCAAGTGGAATCCGTCCGATAAAAGTTTGAAAACCACTGCTCGATAGACAACGCAGGGACCCATCTGAGGAAAACCCCGCCATCCGCTGTCTTCCACATCCCTGCACTCGCGTTCCGGCCCGTAGAAGTTCTGCCACTGAACCGCAGTGAAAAAGGGACTCGGCACCGGTGACAGGACGAACGAGCCATAATAATTTACCACCACCACATGTGACAAATTATTGAAACATGTGTTCTACACAAATCACTCCTAGTCCTGAGTTGATAGGAGTTCGCCTTTTCTTGTCTCCTGTGCTTTATGGTCTAGTTCAGCATCAGACAGACCCGAACGGTAAACTCGCACTAGGACCTTTTTCGCTCTCCTGAGTGATGGCTGGTTTCCACCTGATAAGTACTGTGTAAAAGGATAGGACAAGTAATGCTCACGTAAAACTTTTGCAATCAAAAATACTTGGCGTTCGCAGTTGATAAGTAATTCACAGCCAGAAAGATTTGCCAACAGATGGCACTGTCATGCGATGCTGTCAGTCATGTTGTTGATTTTCCGTACGGAATAATATGTCGATGTATTATTCCGTGAGTAAAAGGGACATTTCTCTTTCTTTGTGTTTCTTCTTTCGCGCCTGCGCATTCACAGTGTGCATTAGTATTTAGCCGTGTCGCTCTATAATGTGTGCTCCGTCGTCCCTCAGCATGGCTGCATCTGAACACGAGATTGAATTTCTTGAGGTTGAATAATTTGCCGTTACGTAGTTTAAAAATTTATAAAGACACCCCAAAACTGAATTGTTTATAAATAGTTCCATTATTGAAAAAAGTAAATAGCATTTGAGTTTAGCTGATGAGGAGACAATGATTCTAAAAACTGTTGCATCATAATCATTTCATTTCGTTTGTTGAATAAAATGTTCTATGGTGCCCTAGAACCATGAGAAGTAAAGACTGTATTCGATGAAATTTGGACACAGAAAATAATGTACAGCTTTTGCTTGCGTTCACAAAATCAATTTTTTTTTTTGATCAGGAATAATATATAATGTGTAGCTAATACCATAACAATGACAACAAACTCAGTTTGGTATTGGCGCAGATATTTTTTCATCCGTTTTAAAAATTGTAAAGGCTATAATTTTGATGTAACTCGTCAAGACGTCTGAAAATTTGACTCGAAGTTCTTAACAGAGTATCAATAAACTGGTAAAAATATCTTAAAATCGGTTCAATACGTTTTTCTAGTATTCAAAACTCAAATCGCTTCAAGGCATATTTTAGGTACATTTTAACCATTTTATTCCGTGTGTACAGTGACGATTCGTTCGTTGAGAGCTCGTTAGATGGGCTGTCTCGATGGTTGAATGTTCACTGGTTGGGGCAAAATCCAACTAAAAAGCACTGTCAATGTCAAAATAGATGTCAAAACGAGTTTGACGTCTGACCGCCGTCGCATCACAGCTCCTGTATACAGAACGTTTACGCAAGTACAGGGGATGGCCAAAATGTTTGGGATAGGCAACTTTTTTTCTCTCACAAAAAAGTTCAACATGCTATAACTTTTTATAGAGTGCATCAAAAAATCGCAAATTTTGGCTGTTTGTCAACCTATTATATGTGCATTATTGGTACAAATTTGGGCTCGATTGGTTAATCTTTCGCAAAGTTAGAACCGTTCGGGCAAAACACTATTTTTTAGACAACTCATTTTTGAGCTGTCATATCTCGGAAACCAGTGAACCGAATTGAATGAAATTTTGTACGTACACTAACAATATATAAATGCTTCTCAAACCATTAAAACATGAATACTTTTTGAACGTTGAAAAAAAATATCATGGATTGACACTTTTTGGATTTTTCTCGAAATAATGTAATTTTTTTACGTCAATGTCAATAAATTTTAGTGATGGTGTCCAAAGGTTTTCCACTTCTGTTCTGAAGTTATCTTTAATCAGATATAATAGAGCCTATTTAGATTAAAGAAAGAACAAATTTTGTATTTTTTTGTGTGCTATTGTAAAATTGACTTATTTTCCTCTATATGGGTAAAATTTTCAACCCGGTATAACTTTATTCGCCGTGAGAAAATATTACATTTTATAACGTTGTATTAAGTTTCAATATATTGTTGATAAACGTTAAACAATTCATTCAATTCGGTTCACTAGTTTCCGAGATATGACAGCTTAAAAATGAGTTGTCTAAAAAATAGTGTTTTACCCGAACGGTTCTAACTTTGCGAAAGATTAATCAATCGAGCCCAAATTTGTACCAATAATGCATATATAATAGGTTGATAAACAGTCAAAATTTGAGATTTTTTGATGCACTCTATGAAAAGTTACAGCATGTTGAATTTTTTTGTGGGAGAAAAAAAGTTGCCTATCCCAAACATTTTGGCCACCCTCTGTATGTGAGTGTTCCGTGACGTATTTCTCGTCACTTGCGTGTGTCTAGAGCATTTTGATCAGTTGTTAGTTGCCCCAACGAACGAACACGATTCGCTAATCGGGGCGCAGTCGTGACCCAACCAGCGAATCCGGACTGTACTATTTTGTTTGTACAACTGTCATGACTGTTCCGATTTTTATTAGCATTTGAAACTGTAAAACCATTATAAAAACTGTTCTTAGCCAAATTGCTTGAAAACTTTTCAAGTTATAACTGTGTGAATGTCACGATACAAAAAAAACATTTTTGATTATTGTGACTTTGTGCCACATATACGGCTATAACTTTATTACGGCTAGATCAAATTGAATGAAATTTTACACAATATTTCTACATGTGTACTTTACATACAGAACAGTTTTGATTGAAATCGGTTCAGTATTTTTGAATCTAGAGCTATAACGGTGAAGAAACTTCTCAAATGGCAAAATTCTTGTTTCAACGATATCTCCACCAATATTCATCCGATTTTGATGAAATTTGTGTAGTATTAGCTTTACGTAATACACTATTCCTGGTAAAAAAAATTAGTCATTACCATTATGAAATCTTTCTGAATTTCAATAATTTGTTCCGAGATCCCTACGAGAATTGCTCTGGGATTCCCTCAGAATTCCTGCTTGGGATTCCTCCAGAAATTCCATCCTAGATCCCTCTCGAAATTAATTCAGGATTGCTCCAGGAGTTCTTTCTGGGATACCTAAGGGAGTTCCCTCAGATATTATTCCAGCAATTTGTTTAGGATTTGTTCAGAACTTCCAGGAGTTCTCTCCAGGATTACTCCTGTAACTCCATACGGGATTCCTTCAGAGGTTCCTTCATGTAATTCTCTAGAAATTCCTTCCGAGATTCCTCCAGAAGATTCATATGAAATTATTCTAGAAGTTCTTTTAGGGATTCTTTCACGAGTTTTTTTTTATGATTTCTCCAGAACCTTTTGGAATGTCTTCAGATTTTTATCTGGGAAGAAACTATTGAAAGAATCTCTGAAATCGCTCGTGTAGATATTCCCTGCAAAACTGCTGGAGATATTCCTTAAGAAGCTGTTGGAGGAACTCAAGAGCAAGTCTTGGAGTACTTCCATAAAGAATAAAAAAAAACTTCTGGAGTATTTCCATGAGCAAAATTTAAGAAACTTCCAGAATGAATTCCAAATTATGTAATCTGCAAGGAATCCCAGTAGAATTTCTTGGAGGAATCCCGGAAGGATATCCTGTATAAATTATTGGACAAATCTTAGAAGGAACTCCTGGAAGAACCTTGACTTATTTTCCAGGAGTCTGGAAGTTCTGAAGAAATTCCGGAAAGAACTTTTGAAAATTCCCGGAAGATACCCCGGGTAAAATTTCTGGAGAGGTCCCTGATGCCACCCCTGGTGTAATCTTAGAAGAAAATCCTGGAAAAATACCAGAAGAAACTATGAGAGGAACCCACAAATTAACTCCTAGAGGAAACCTAGAAGGAGTTCCTGGAGGAATCCCGGAAGAAGCTAGAGGAATTACAAAAGGAATTCTTTGAGGATTCACATGAGAAACGTCCAGAGAAAACTTAGATGAATCTCAAAAAGTTGTATCTTAGAAAGAAATCCTGGAAGAATCACTGAAAGAACTCCAGGACGAATCTAAGAATGAATTCCTATAGAAATCCTAGAAGGAATTCCTGAAATGATCCCGGAAAGAATTCCTGCGGCAATCTCCGAATAAATATTTGAGTGAACCCCGGATAAAAAAATACTTAAGAAATCCCGGATGAAATTATTGTAGATTAGTTCGAAAAACTCCTGGTAGAATCTTAGAAAACACCTCTGGAGAAAACCCTGAAGGAACTCCTAGAAGATCCCAAAATAAAAAAAATAAAAAACAAATAAATAAATCCTGAATTAGAAGAAACTCACGGAGGGATTTTTTGTAGAACTTCTAATGAAAATCTCAGAGACATTTTATAAGAATCCTCTGCGAACTTCAGGTGGATTTTTCGGTGGAACATCTGGAAGAAATTCAAGAGGACTTTCTGTGAAACCCCAAAGAAAAACCTTCGTACGGAATGCCAAAAGATTCATCACAAAGAATCTTTCGTGGTTCTTCATTAAATTCCCCGTGAAGCTTTGTCCTACCTCGTATTTCATCTAAAACTCCACAAGGTAACCGTCAGCCGAATTCCTCCCACCGTAGTCCGAACTCCAATATTGCAGAATTTATAATTAGTATCCAACCATAGTTCTCGCTGTAATACCATTAAAAGTTTTTTTTAAATTTCTTTTTATTTGTGAATTTTAACTTAGGCTAATTCTTCACACACCCATTAAAAGTTCCCTCAGAATCCCAGCTCATTAGCATTTCCCTTGGACCTCCGTTGCACGGTATCAAAATTTCGATTATTATCGAACTTCCATGTACCTCGGATCTTTCTTCACAGAAAGTTAGCATTTTGGCTATACTTTATAATTGGAAAGTTTTAAAATATTCCATCGGGGAAATTTTGATTTATCTAAGTTTTTGGCTATTTTCCATATTAAAATTAATTAAATACTGATTTTAACCAAAAAACGTCCCATACAAAATGTATGGGAAAATTTTCACCGATAAAATATTTTCTCGTCTTCCGATTATGAATATATAGCCCAAATACTAACAATTTCCGAAGAAAAATCCTAGGTACATGAAAGTTCGATAAAAATCGAGATTTTGACACTGTGGCGTTGAAATCTCACTATCTGGATTTTCCCCATACGCGCGCAAAAATTAAATTTAAATTTCAATCACACTTCCTGAGGAAACGAACAAAATTTCTCTAAGTCCAAATCGTAAACAACAAGGTCACGAAACGCCATACGAACAACGAACAATTTATCTGACAACCGCCGTATGCAGTGCCCTTTTCTTCACATCCTTCTTACAGCATCGTTTCGTAAAAATGCTGTCGGTTAAACAAATGTCAAAATTACTTACGGAAAAAGGAGGAATTTTACTTGAGCGCTCTACTTGGGAACTGGAAACTTACCATGAGATGGTGAGCAGTGGCAGTCTCTTCTTTAGTGCTGATACGTCAAAGGCGAAGGGGGTGTGGAATAAAATGCGCCCTATGATCTGTTTTGGAGCAAAACATTGAAAACATTTCGTCCATTTGTTCCTGGAGCTTTTCCATTCAACCTTCAACGTTTTCCCGTGTCATAGATTATCCATTTGATGTCAACAACTTTACTAACCGGAAATTCACCAAAAATAATGGAGAAAACCATTTACCCATCGTTTCTCCTTCTGTCGAATTCCATAGGAGATGTACCAACTGTTACATCTGATAGGGATTCACAGTCGTCCGTCGCAGTCATCGACTCCGACGTTGGTTACGTTAGGTGAGCGAACGCACGACGAAAGGAAATTCAACACTACACAGTTGCTAGGGCTCATCACGATCGTCGTCACCGCCGCGCCGCGTCGTTGCTGATACTTATGTATCTGCTGATGATGGCTACCGAGTGAGCCGAATACCTACACCCGGCTGCACGGTCTGCGAGGATGCTCTTCACAAATGTGCGTTTGCGTTTGTATTGCGTGTCGTGCACGAGAAGATCATCCACCACAACGTTGTTCTGTGGCACTGCGAGTTCTTCTCGGTTCACAGTTGGTACACATGTTCTGGTGGAGGTCTTCATGGTGAGGAAATTCTGTGCGGCGGGCACAGTAGCGTTGGCAATGTTTTGGTGTCATTACAGCGAGGATGTGCCCCAAATGATTGTACGCGAGCAGTGGTGCCAGCTTATGACGAGACTATCATGTCGAAACCAATGAAACATTTTCGACGATGATGTTAATTAGCATGGAACAAAAATATTGTCGGGCCGCCACCAAACCGGACTTCGCACAATCAAGTCGCGACGCGACCCAACTCGCGACGTTTTTGAATCATGTTAAAAGTAGTGCGCATCCTTCCTGTTGTTGTCAGCAACACAGCGCACTAGATGCGACACTTGTGGTCCAAGGAAATGGCAATTTTTGATTGAATGTCTGTCCTGATTCCAACCGGATAGACAATAAAATCCTCACTCCAGTCGGCTTATTCGGATTATATGGACTGGGACCATTTAGACAGGGGGACCTGTTTTGGGCACTTGCTGTCATAAAATTCATCCATGAATAATTCTTTCGAAAACCGCAAAACGATTGGATGCATGTGATCTGTAATTGATATTTGAGACACCTTTGAGGCGAACCAACCAAGGGTTGAAAACCTCATTAATAAAGACAATAATAATAAATTTGAGACACCAGCATTTGTTTTAAAAATATAAAACTAGTGATAATACTGTTACATAGAAGAATGATAAAGAAATCTGAAAAAAAAACTGTCAAATTTACCCTTTTTACGGTAATTTATTTGAAAATTCAAACGATTATTTTTTTCTGTGGCTTTTTGTGTTGTAAATTCCTTCGGCAATCCTCAAAATAATTCACAAAGAAATTGCCGAAGGAATTTACAACATAATAGTTGAGATATTTTAATTAATACTAAAATTCATTTAAGGAAAAGGTATTTGAAGTTTCCCTAGAGCACTGTTTTCAAGAACCGTTAAACGGATTTTGCTGAAAATACATTCCGACGTTGACAAAGATTGAACAACCATCATGATGCATTTTCAGCCATATACGTTATTCGGTTCTTCAAAACAGTGCTCTAGAAAATACCTTGTCCTTAAACATTTCTTTACAATGCCTTGGAAATTTCATCGACATTTTTTTTGAAAATGGCTTTAAATAGCAATTGGGTTTTTAAATTTTGAAAAATGTATTGATTTTTTGATCTTATACGAAAGAGTAGTGGTTTAGAAAACTATGATTTTTTTCTGATTTTTAACACTTAATTTTGGCACCTTAAATCAATTTCAAAGAGGTTTCTTGAAATCACCTTTTTACAGCTGGGCAACTGTTTGACAGCTCCGCACAGTACAAACTGCGACGAGGGGTGATTCGTCAAATCGCTCCCATATAAACTTCAAATTGATTTTTAAATAGGTTCCCGGGCTCCAAAATTCATGAAAATTTGAATTTCGGCTCAGTTTGGCATGCAGATTCAGAATATTGAATTATCTCAACATCTTTAAAGAAGCCAAATGGTTTAATAATCTCTTCGGTAATTTCGTTGACATTTAATCGGCAATTTCTTCAGAAACTTATGTAGAATGTTTTCGATAATTAGCTTAAAAACTCCTTAGTTATTTTTATGGAACTTCTAAGGATATTTTCTTGGTAGTTCCATTAGGATTTGCTCGACAATTCTTTCGGGAATTTCTAGAACTTTTTTACTTTAATTCTTGTGTAATACTTTTGTCAGTGTTTTCAGTCTTTTCTTCGCAAATTTCTCTGGTAATCTCTTGATATTTCTTTAGATTTTTTTCATTTCCATTGAAAAATATTTCGGCAACTTATATAAAAAATATTCGGCAACTTTATTGGAATTCCTTCGATAACATCTTTGTTATTTTCTTAAAAAAAACCTTTGGGAATTCTTTTAAAAAATCCTTAGAACTTTTTTCCAGAAATTATTTGGGTTTTTTATCCACAGTTGCTTTAGGAATTCATTCGGCAATATCTTCAAGATTCAGTTGGTACTATTTTTTTTATTCATCGAATTCTTACTTGGTACAAAGGCTTTCCGATCAGTTGCTCTCTAAGTAGAATGATTCATTTGAAATTTGTTCAGCATTTCCTATGGTAATTCTTTTGGCTTTTCTTCGGATGTTACTTCAGCAATTTATTTTTAAAACTCTTTTGGAAAATTCCTTTTTAATTTTCTTTCAAATCCTGCTTAGGTAATTCTCTTGACAATTCCTTGGGAAATATCTCATGCAATTTCTTTAAAAATTCAAGAATCTCCAAAGGGACAATGAAGCAATGTGGAAAAGTATAAGTAATTCACAAAGGAATTATCAAATAAATTGCCGAAGGAACTTAAAAAAAATGCTGAATCAATTTCCAAAGAAATTCTTTCCTAAATAAATTGCAGAAGAATTGTCTGAAAACCAATTTTGTGCAATTTCCAAAGAAAATCCCATAGAAATAGCTGTAACCATTTCCAATGGATTCACCCATATCAACTCCCAAAGTATTTATAATTTCCAAATGGGTTATCGAGAAAATTCGCAAAGAAATTGCCTGAACATTTGCCGGAACAATTTTCGATTATTGAATTTTAATAGGATTGCTATAGAAATGTTCAAGGAAAAAGTCGAAAAAATACATTACCAGATGCATTCCCTAACAAATTCCTGATACAGTTTCCAAATGAGTTTCCGTGGAAATATATCTAAATAAATTTTCGGAAACGTTTCGCCGGTGAGAACCAGAAAAGAAATTGCAGGAGGAATCATTAAAAGAACTACCAAGGATGTTTCCGAATTGCCGAATAAACTACATACCAAAGGAATTATTGGAGTATTGCCAAAGGAATTTTGATATAATTGCCCAAGAATTTTTAAAACAGACATTTTAAATAAAGTTCCGAAGACATTTTCGACTGAATTGTAGGAGAACTTTTCATAGGAATCACGCAGAAAATTCTCAAAGCCATTGCAGAAGAAGTTCCATCACAAAGAAATTGTCGGAGGCGTTTCCAAAGTATTTTAAGAGTAATTCTTAAAAAAATGCGTAGAAATCACTAAATTTGTCGAATTTTTCAAAAAAGAAGTCATCGAACAGTTCACAGAGTAATTGTCTGAGGATTTATAAAAGAAATTCATGGAAGGGATTCACGAAGCAGTAGTTGTAGAAAAATCCAAATTTACCCAATCTATATATATAAGAATTATTGTCTGTCTGTCTGTCGGACCCTAATGAATTTTGAAACTACTAAACCGATAGGCGTGAAAATTTGCATATTGGGTATTTTTAGGACGGGAAGGTTAATAGTTTGGTCTGAGATCCCTCCCCCTCTCTAAAAGCGTGTACCCAAACACATGAAATAGTGGAGAACTTTTCTCTAATGATTTATGTAAAATTAACACAGTAAGCAAGCAATATGACGTTTGCCGGGACCTCTAGTGACATATAAAAGTCACGGCTACACTAGCTTTAGTAGTATAAAAGTCACTGTGACTTAATTCTAGACAATCAAAACTTGCGCTGCCATGGCTCTTATGCGACATGAATGGGAATTATCGCAAGAGTTTACAAAATAATTGCGATATGAATTTACAAATCGACTGCCGGAGGAGTAACTGAAAGAATTTTTCATGTAATTACTAAAGAAATTGTTGAAGACGTTTCCATAGAAATTTCCAAAGAAATCACCAAGGAAATTTCCGAAGACATTGTTATAGAAAATTCCAAATAAATTGCTAATGAAGTTTTCAATTAGAAATATCGCCGAATAAATATCGAAGTAAACTACAGAATTAGCTTGAACGGAATTGCCGAGCAAGTTGAAATTTTGCAAAAGGAAATCTTAAAGGAACTGCAGAAGAAATTATAAAAAAAAATCCGAAGGATTTCTGAAAAATCAGCCGAAGATTTTTTTCCAAATAAATTGAAATATTCGAAAGATTTTCCGAAGGAATTCTCTAAGGAATTCCCAAATCCCGAAGGAATTCAAAATAGAGTTTCCAAGTTCATTTCCAAAAGATTAGCTGATAGATATCTGTAAGTATTTCCAAAGAAACTGCTGAAGAAATTTTCAAATGAATTTCAGAAGAAACTTTAATGAAAATTGCTCGACGTTCCTACTGGAACTTGGTCTGCTTCTTTTCAACTTAGTTTTTTTTTATCTGTATTAACGAGATTTTTAGCCCTAGGCTAGTTCATCTCGGGACCCACGCTTTACTTCCCTTCCGAAGGAAGAACTCACATTTTGCGAGTTTGTCGGGAGTGGGATTCGATCCCAGGTCCTCGGCGTGATAGTCAAGTGTTCTAACCAGGGTACGAAAAACGGATCACACCGAAATACAAACGCTTTGTCCTAAGCGGTGCATGTCGGTAACAAAGGCGCTCCGCAACAAACGCATGTCAAGCGATGAGAGTAATAAAACAAATATCGCTTGCCGTGCGTGTGCCGATATTTCGACTTTTCTGCTGAAATTTTCGACCCACATCATTGAATTCATGAGCATTAAGACGAATTAAGACTCTTTCCATCCTCAGAGTCGAGTTTCAGTTGTAAAACAATGCGAAAATCACGATGTGAATAGAACGAGACAATACTTCTACCGTCTTTGTTGTGAACAAACTCGGGAGCGATTTTGTCATTATCTGCTAACGAAAAAACAAAGCGTTGTTGCCGTGCCTTCTTTGTTGCCTATTTTTCACTTGCGGTGCCATATTTTGCGTACACTGGTTCTAACCATCACACCAGGTCCGCTCCCTTTTTTCAACTTAGTGTTCTTTGAGCATTCCCGCAGTTATTAAATGAAGGGCGTCCTTTGTCTGCCATTACATGAGTTTGTATCTTGTGAGGCATGCCTCCGGATTGGCGATCCAAATCCACAAGGCTAATTATACCCTTACAGAACCCAATTGCCGAAGTAATTTCCAGAATTAATTGCCAGAAGTAATTGCCAAAGTAACTGCCATAACATTTTTCAAAGAATTCACCAAGAAAACTTTCAATGAAATTTTCAAAGAAATTTCCTAAAGAATCAATGTGTGTCTCACTTTTTTCGAGTCTCGTTTAAAAAAAGAATTTGAAAATTTTTAAAATGTTAATAAATAAAAAGTCAAAGAAAAAAATCCAAAAAAAAAAATCGCGGATGATATTCAAAAGTAATTGCTGAATCAAATCCAAAATTAATTGCTGAAGCAATTTTCAAAGGAATTGTCCAAGAAATTTTCAAAAGTGCCTGGGAAATTCCCAAAGCCATTGCTGAACCAATTTTCAAAAAAAAAAAGTCTGTGAAATTTGCAGTGCAATTATTGACAAAGGAATTCGCAAAATAATTTTAGAAGGAATCGTCGATGAAAATTCCAAAATACTAGCCACATCTCTTTCTCAAATAATTTTCGGTTTAGTTTTGTATTAGTAGATGGAGGATAAAGTGCCTGTGGAGCCGGCCTTCTGATACCTGATCCCCATCACCATTACTTGGATGTTACCATCCCAAGTATTATTTTGATGGCTAAATAGTCCTATTGGAGTTTGGAAACGCATCATAAAACCTCATACATATTATTTTGGTTTAATTTTGGTTCGAGAAACCTTTTCTAGTCTATTTGACTAAAAAATGTTACTTCAGATGGGTCGATTAGCAATTAAATATGCAAAAGAATTTAAATTAACTTACATTATTTTTGCACTATCCATACCATAGTTCACATCAAAGATCCATAACATTTTCACTTTTGAAAATTTCTTGGACAATTCCTTTGAAAATTGCTTCAGCAATTAATTTGGGATTTTATTCAGCAATTACTTTTGAATATCATCCGCAATTTTTTTGGTTTTTTTTTTTCTTTAATTTTTATTTATTTATTTTTTTGAATTTTACCAATTTAATTTTTTTTTCATTTCTATTTTTAAACTGTTCCATAAACAGTTATTAATTACAGCCGTGAGCAAAGATGGGAACAATCACTTGCAGAGAGTTACACTCACTTGATGTTTTCTCAGCTCAGAAGCGTGCAATCAAGAACTGATGTATGGACGACTTTTGCTTTGTGGTTTTGTCTAAAAGTTTGCCGAATAGAGTAGGGGTCGCACACGCATACCTAAGTCGTGAAGGAGCTGCGAAGGCAACTCTCCACGAGGTGAATGTAAATTACACTCACCTCGTGGAGAGTCGCTTTCACAGCTCTGTCACGACTTTGATATGCATGTGCGATTCCTACTCCATTCAGCAAACTTTTAGACAAAACCACAAGGCAAAAGTCGTCCATACACCATTTCTTGATTGCATCCTTCTGAGCTGAGAAAACATCAAGTGAGTGTAACTCTCTGCAAGTGAGTGTTGCCATCCCTGGCCGTAAGTCGTCGTCCAATTAACGGTTTTTTAGAGCATGTTGTCAAAGAAAGGATCAGTGTCAATCGACGTTTTGTGTCGGCTGACGAAAAGTTGTATGTGACTGTGGTTTGAACCAATTGTGATGATTAAAACATGTGACTATCACGCCGAAGATCTGGGATCGAATTCCACTTCCGACTAGTCCCGACATACTTATAAAATATGAGTTCTTTCTCCAGAAGGGAAGTAAAGCCGACTAAAAAAAGGCTTTATAGAAGAAATTTTTAATGAAATTGTCGAGGGAATTCCATATGAATTACCGAGGAAATTTCCTAAAAAATCAATCAACAAATAAATAATTGCATTAAAGGAATGGTCGAAGAAAAACAATTTCTAATGAAATTACTATTTTCTTAGGAAGGAATTATAGAATGGTTTTACTAAATACTAATAAAAAAGAACATTCGGTACCAGCCCTGTGCCAAATAAACAAACAAGTTTTTTGCGCTCCGCTTTTTCCGAGTTTTTTTTTCACGTTAAATCGAAGGTATTATTCGCGAAACGGCACCCTGAAGCCGAAAAAGGTTCCCCCGGACCCGGTCGGACAGAATGTGGCCGCTGATGCGCCGCAAAGAACCCTCCGGAGTCATACAAATGCCCGTATGAAGCGAAGCCTCGAGGTAGAGCAAAACAACGGCGAACACAATTTGCATCCCCCGCGCGCGAAGAGCCCGTACATGGATAAACAGTCTCCCCTTGCATCCATCAATCAACCGGCCGGTAACAGCGGCGGCTCCCGGCAACACGAAATCAACATTGTGGTAAGCAACGAATATGATCTACTCTCGAACGATGAGGGAGACGACAACCACGACGAAATGCCGACACTTACCCCCGTTCAGGCTGTAACAAATCCCCTACCCAAGGCGAAGAAGGTACGTGTTCCTCCTATCTCGGTTGTAAATCTAACAACCAAACAAGTGCGCGAAGTGTTATCGATTAATAGTTTTGCGCAAACCGAGTATCACATGAAGGCGACCAAATCCGGTGTAAAGCTGCTTTGTCTGAGAGAAGAAGGCTTCCGCAGTGCAGTGAGTGTCCTGAAATCATCGAACATACAATTCCACACCTTCACCCCTGCTGCTGATCAACCAATGAAAATTGTGTTGTCGGGACTATCGGTGTACGACGTGTCTGAGTTGGAGGCGGAACTTGCTAGTTTTGGTATCGTGCCAACTGAAGTGAAACTGTTCTCCAGGAAAGTCGTTGGTCTAGAAGAAAGTGCGTTGTATTTACTACATTTCGCGAAAGGATCCGTGAGACTGTCTGAATTGCGAAAAGTGAAGGCAATCTTCAGCACAATAGTGAATTGGCGATACTTTGAAAGGAAACCATCGGATGCTGTTCAATGCCACCGGTGTCAACAATTTGGACACGGAATGCGTAACTGCAACCTTCTACCGCTGTGCGTTAAGTGTGGTGAAAAGCACCTTTCTTCTGATTGCAAACTACCAAAGAAGGCGGACCTGCAAGGCGATAGAAACGAAAATCGTAGTTCCATCAAGTGTGCAAACTGTAGTGGGCAACACACTGCCAACTATCGAGGTTGTCCCAGCCGTAAAAACTACCTTGAGAAGCTGGCGAAAATAAGAGCAGAGCGTCGGAATCCAGTTCCTCCGCCTCCACCCCCGCGTTCTTCACAAGGCCGTCCTAACAACCCAGCAAATTCTTATGCAGAAGTGCTCAAAAACCAAAGCAGTAACAGCCTGTTTTCCCTATCCGAATTTCTTGCTCTGGCGAGAGATATGTTTGACCGGCTTGCTAACTGTCAAACAAAGCAGCAACAACTTCTAGCTCTTTTGGAGCTAACGACCAAGTATGTCTATAATGGCTAATTTAGGCAACTTGCGCCTGGCAAACTGGAACGGACGCTCCGTTCATGGCAAAAAGCTAGAATTTTTCGACTTCCTTGAGCGGCACAAGGTGGACGTAGGGATCGTAACCGAAACGTGGCTGCAGCATAAGCAAGCGTTCTACCACCCAAATTTTTCCTGTATCCGTTTCGACCGTATTTCCAACGACGCTGAACGTGGGGGAGGTGTCTTGATTGCGGTTCGGAGAGGCTTTAGGTTTACCGAGCTAAACATTTCGACTAAGGTCATCGAAAGCGTGGGGATCTCTATTAGCGTGGGAAACGAGAACCTACATGTAATTGCTGCCTACTTTCCTGGTGCGAGGAGACGATCGATCTGGACCCAATTCCGTCGAGATATTGCTACTCTCACAAGAAGAGCTGAGCCGTTCTTCATTACCGGCGACCTGAACGCACGCCATCGCCTCTGGAACTGCTGGAAGGCTAACAAAGCTGGAACGCTACTGTATCAGGAGGCAGCCAACCGCAACTTCTTCATCCATTTTCCGGACGCCCATACGTTCCATCCCACTGGCCGTGGCCGTCCATCCACTCTGGATCTGACCCTTTCAAACAACCTGTTGGATATGACCAAGCCAGTCGCTCTCAACGAATTGTCATCGGACCATCTGCCGGTAATATTGAACGTTAATCTCTCGGCGCCTATCGAAAATGCAATACCTAAGTGTCGCTGCTACTCACGGGCAGATTGGCCTCGTTTCCAACGTGAAGTTAACTCTAAATTAGATCTGCTAGACCCGACTGTTACAGCTCTCAACAATGTAGCGGCTGTTGATGCTGCTATTGAATTCCTGTCGACGACGCTAATGGATGCTGAAGCTGCCTCAGTTCCAGAAGTTCAGAAACGAACGTATGAAGTTGCAAAAATCCCGGAGAGTACACGAGCATTGATCGCGCTGCGGAACAAACGCCGGCGACAGTGGTACAGAAGGAGAGACCCAATCTACCGGGACATCGTGCTATCGCTAAATCGTAGAATCCGACAGGAATGCGATCAGGCGAATTTCAGCAAATTGAAGGAAACGCTGCGAACAATAAACGGTGATCGCGACACACTTTGGAAGATCACAAAGGCTTTGCGGAAACCGACGAAGTATAGCCCACCCTTGCGCCACGAAGACACGTTTATCGCTTCCCCGCTAGAGAAAGCCCAGCTTTTGGCCAGGAGCTTTGCGCATGCCCACACCAATCAAATGCCTGACGATCCAGATACTCTTGCAGAAGTGAATGGATCAATCGTTCATATCGACCAGACTGATCTGACAGGAACACATCCGTGGCTAGTGCGTCCAAAGGAAATAGTTCAGATCATCCGACAGCTCAAACCAAAAAAGTCTCCAGGGCAAGACAAAATACTAAACTGTGTCCTGAAGAAACTACCTCGGAAAGCCCATATCTTCTTAGCCAAAATTTTCTCTGCGTGCATTCGGTTCGGATACTTTCCGGCTAGTTGGAAACACGCCGTGGTAATCGCCATTCCAAAACCGAACAAAGATTCAACGATTCCGTCAAACTACAGACCAATCAGCCTGCTGTCTTCCCTTAGCAAGCTTTTTGAACGCATAATTCTCAAACGCATCGAACAACACTTGGAGGTCACGCGGATTGTTCCACATGAGCAGTTCGGGTTCAAAAGGGGTCACTCTACAAATCATCAACTTGTCCGGCTTGTAAGGGAGATTCGCTCAAATTTTGCACGGGGAAAATCATCTGGTATGGTGCTTCTAGATGTTGAGAAGGCATACGATTCAGTATGGCAGGAAGCAATCCTGCACAAAATGCTTCAAGGTAACTTTCCTATGTACATCCTGAAACTTACTCGTTCCTTCCTGTCAAATCGTTCCTACCAAGTGTGCGTCAATGGTCATCTGTCAGATCGACATGGAGTACCATTCGGTGTACCGCAAGGTGCTGTGCTAAGCCCCACGCTGTACAATATCTTCACCGCCGACCTGGTGATGCTCGAAGATGTCAAATATTATCTTTTCGCTGACGATACTGGTTTCATCGCTTCCGACTCTGACCCGACCATTGTACTCACTAAATTACAAGCGGCTCAAAATGCCATCGAACGATATCAACGAAAGTGGAAAATTAAGACCAACGCTGAAAAATCGCAGGCAATTTTCTTCACTCGAAAACGAAGTCCTCGCAAACTTCCACAAAACGATATCTCTGTGTGGGGGCGCCATATCCCATGGTCGGATGACGTACGTTATTTGGGTCTGACTTTGGATCGCAAACTTACATTTGCCCTGCACATCAAAACCGCCTTGAGTAAGTGTGATAAGCTCATCAGGATGCTCTACCCGCTGGTTAATCGTCGCTCACATCTGGACACAAACTCGAAACTGCTTTTGTACAAAACGGTGTTCAAGCCTGTAATGACATACGGTTTTCCGGCGTGGTACAATTGTGCTGCAACCCACAGAAAAAAGCTCCAGATTAAACAGAACCGAATCCTCAAGATGATGCTGAACTTGGAGCCATTCCATTCAACTGACGACGTTCATAAAACTACAAACATGGAAAGAATCGACGACTGGTTCCAACGTGTGCTTCCAAAGTTCTGGATGGGATGCACCAGCTCAGCAAATCCGCTTCTGCAACACCTACCTGTGATATTAGATTAAGATACATATTTTCCTCCAACTATCCCTAAACTCTATTAGCTAATTCAAAGGTTTTTTTTTCGTAATTTTTCCTTTAGTTGATTATTTTTTTATCTGAATTTGTATCCTAATCGCCGATAGTCTTGCAATTCTCGAACTAGATAGCTGTTGAAAGGTTACCCATATCTCAGCTCGTGTAAAATATTTGTACCCATGTGTTATTGAATGAATATTGAATAAAACTAATAAATAAAAAAAAAAAAAATAAATAATAAAAAAGAAAAAAAAATCCAATTGCAATATTCAAGGAATCGGCTCTACCCCATTTGGCATAATGCCATTTGGCATAATGTCGTTTGGCATAATACGAAGAACAGCCTTCTTGGTAATGTGCATAATCCTTGTTATGCCAAATGACCGTTATGCCAAATGGCATTATGCCAAACGGCGTTATGCTAAATGGCATTATGCCAAATGGGGATAGAGCCCACGGAATCAAAGCAATTGTTGGAGAAACATTTAACAAATGATAGGAAGCCTCACAGAAATTGCCGATGGAATTTCCAAATAACTGCATGGTGACAGCTCTGGAACAAAATGTTCTAAAGAAACACCAAGATCTAATTTTCAAAATCTTTAGTTCATATTAAAATTTTCAAAGGAATTAGTCAAGCTTTAAAAGGTTGTTTCATCCTGTCAAGATTGCTGCTTAAATTTACTTTAGCGAGGTGCAACAAACCATTCATCGTTCTGAAGAAGAATTAGGAAAATCTTGTTTATTTAACGATCCATTTCTGAATTTAAAATCTCACTTCTAAAGAAATCTGGAATTCCACAGTAGAAGCCCCAAACATCAATATGTACTCAGCTTCACTAGATCTAAGACACTTGAACGGTGGACGTAAAATTGGAGGCTAAATTTTGCATTAGTCAATGGGACCTCTATTAATCGCATACCCCCAAATCATGATGGCAACCTTGCCATCTCCCGGTCATTGCAAAGCTTCACTCTACAGTCTACATTCCCATCGGTACCTCCCACCGATTCCTTTCATTTTCCCGTCTTCCCTCTCAGCCTGCCCTCATCATAGAGGTAGGTACTGAACTGATTCACCTTCAGCCAGATGTTTTCTCACTGCATGTGCTTTTCAGCCATTATTGCTGCGTGGTAAAGGGCAGAGCAGTGCAAAGCGAACCGCCGAACAAAAACGGTTTAAAATGGAACAAACCCATGGAGACGCATGGTTCATGGTCATTATTACAAAACGATTCGTCCTATACTAATTGTAGGATAAACAATAATGTTTACTCGAACAATCAATTAAATCCTATTGTTGCATACAAGAAGGAAATTGACGGAAAACTACACGGGTGTATGCTATAACACTCTCCCCTATACCACCACACGGCTCGTTCTACGGCTGGATGGAAAAATGCCATCACATTTTCAGACATTTCTCTCCTGGTTGGCCGCTCGCATCGCATGGCGAACATTCGTTTTGCTTGTAGTGGTGTGGTGGTGGCCGCGCAGCAGACGAGAAAATGCCTTCGCTGTCGTCGTCGTCGTCGTCGTCGTTGTCGTCATTGGGAAAATCGCTCTCTCGCTCTCTTTGTAAAGGTACGATCACCGTCTGCCTACCACCCGCATGGAAACACCCCCCACATTTGCGCGTTGTGTGGTTGCTGGTTGCTCGCAAATGGGTGAAAATGTGTTGGTTTGTCGATCGGACCGCGGCGGCAGCGGCGTTCGGCTCCCGTTCGTCTCGGCGTCGACTCTCGCAATCAGTGATCAGCAGAAGAGACTAGGGAGACGTCGTCGTCGTTTGTTTTCAGTTTGAGTGCGCGCCGCTATACCACCGCTAAGGTCAACTGTGTTCCGTTCAAGCACTCAGACTCACACGCGATTCACGATCCCCCGGAGAAGGACCGCTTGCCGACGTCGCTGTTTGACTGTGTGTGCGCTCGCGATAAGTCGTTGTCGTCGTCGTCGTCGTCGTCCGGTTGTGTGTTGGTGTGTGCCGCGCGCGGCTGAGGAAAATCCATCATCCAACAACCTCTCCCCGGCAGAAGGAAAAACTGTGCCGTCTGTGGCGCTCGTGCATTTGGCAGGACTCCGTGTGCTCGCTCGGTGTGTTCATTCTCGGTGTGGTGCGCTCCCCCCATGTTGGGTCTACATACTTCTGGCTAGTGGATGCATGCAGGCTGGTTGGCTAGCTGGCAGATGATGGGGATTTATTTTCGGTTTTCGATATTCCAATAATATCGCGACGCGTGGAGAATAAATAGCGTGAAACTTTAAAAATAAAAGTGGAAGTGCGATAATAATAACAGAAGACGAGACACGGCCAACAACAAAACCAGTTTTGTGATATTAATAGTGCGAATGTTTTGAAAACCGTCGGGAAATAGAGGTAGGTTCCCCACTTCGCGGGTCTGGGTGTATGTGCAACGGGAATAGGTGGTGAAAATTTTGTGTTTCTTTGCTTGGGATTTTTTTTTTGCTTCGGGCAAAAGTGCACCGACGACGTCGAACAATTGATTGTGTTTTGACGCAAACGTTGCTGCTGCTGCTGCAGGAAAGGAAACGTGATTTCCCTCACTCGTGTGGAAAAAAGGAAAACGGGAGGCGCAAAGGGAAACAGCAGGAAGTGGTTTTCCTT
The DNA here is from genome assembly GCF_035046485.1 of Aedes albopictus. Classification (NCBI taxonomy): domain Eukaryota; kingdom Metazoa; phylum Arthropoda; class Insecta; order Diptera; family Culicidae; genus Aedes; species Aedes albopictus. Next base: position 495,616,841 of record NC_085137.1, on the reverse strand, counting down.
GAACGGAAATTGCTGAAAAAAGTGAAACAACATCGAAGGAAGAACACGGCTGAAATAAAGAAAAAAAAAACGGTGAAAACCGAGAGTGAGAGTGACGTGAGACTACACGGTTAAAGCTAACGGGACGGCGTAAGAAGTCGGAAAATTAGATAAATCAAGTGAGTTTGGGTGAGTTGAGTGTGGTGGGTACGCGTGTTTCGTGGTAGAAAAATCGAATCTCATTGAAATCTGATTGCCATGAATAATATAGGAAGGTGACTGCTTGATTGAATTATCCTTAAACCCGGACAGAGCCGTAGGTAGTAGTTCTGAGCTTTTATGAAGAGCACATTAGAGTGGCCCAAGCTGGTATGATAAAAATGACTAAGTTGAATAAGTAAAACTTTTAGTGAAGCTTCAAACGATGAGTTCAATCGGTACGGAACATAGCTTAACCCTTTGGAGACGGCATTTTCACCTCTCTGGATGCAACCTCGCTAGTCTTGAACACGTTTGTGGTGGTCGATTTTCTCGGTTGGGAACATACGACCATTCCGTCCCCAAAGGGTTAAAATAAATGTGATATGATCATTACTAATAGTGAACGTGCAAAAATCGTAGAGGTGCCAAATATGCTTACTAGGCCAAATCACTTTGAACTGTTTTTGCTGCGATTCTCCATGCCACTTCAAACTCTCAATCTATATTGGGGCCGTCCATATACCACGTGGACAACTTGGAGGGAGGCGGGGGTTCGAGAAAAGTCCACGCTTGTCCACGGAGAGGGGGGTGGGGGTGTAACAAATGTCCACGTGGACAACATTGACACAACAATTAAAAAACAAAGATACACTAATGAAACAAATAATAATAAGCAATTTTGCCTTAAGTTTGTGTGGCTTCGTGGTCGTGCGGCTAGTGTCACCATGCATTTAGTTGCATCGTGCTAAGGAGCGCGGGTTCGATTCCCGCCGCAGCTGTCAGGAAAAGTTTTCGGCTGTGCCACTGGGCGTTGCATGCTAGTCCGTTGTCTAGTGTCGTGCTTCCTTCAAAGAGCGAACAGCTCACTGGAAGTACTAAACGTGTCCGTGTTTTTTTTTTTAAGTTGTTGCCTTAAGTAAGTTGCCTTCTTTCCGTCTTTTGCAAAGCTCAAAAATTTAGGACTGATATCTGACTCTACGACAAGATCGAAGCAATCCGGAAGAGTTCTCCTAAGAACTAAAATAATTCCTGGATAAAAGTCCCGGAAAACATTCGGAAGATTTCCTGAAGAAATTTCCACAAGAGTTCCAGCAAAAATTTTCGAAGAAACTTTTAAAGATTTTTCGGAGGATCTTCCAGAAACATCCGTGCATAAAATTTTGGACGGAATTTACGATGGTACTTTCGGAAAACTTCCGGAAGAAACTCCTGACAGAATTCCCTGGAAAACTTCAGGTAGATTTGCCGGAAAAAATACAGAAGAACTACCGGGAAAGTTTCTGTCAGAATTCCCGGAAGAATTATCAGAGCTTCTGAAAGAATCCTCAAAGAAATTTCTGGAAAACTCGCAGAGAAACTCTCTGCAGAATTCCTTGATGAATTATTGAAAAAAAAAACTGGATTAACTTTCGCATAAATTCCCTCATGTAGAAATACCGCAGTATTTCTACGAAGAATCCTTAGGAAAACTTTCGATAGAATTCCCAATGAAGTTTCTGCAAGAATTCCACTGAAACTCCTAGGTGGAAGTCTCAGAGGAATTTTCGGTGAAACTCCTCGAGAAATTCCAGGTGGAAATTCTGGAGTGCCACTCCTAGAAGAATACCTAGTGATCAAAATTGTACCTAGTAAAGAAATTCCCGGTTATACTCTTAGAGAGATTCCCTACCAAACATCTGGATGAATTCCCAGAGGAACTTATGAGAAAGTTCCCGAAGCAACTCCCAGAAAAACTTTCGAAAAAATTTCACGTTGAACAAGAGGAAATATTAGTGGGGTTTCAAGAGAAATCACTAGTGGAACTTCTAGAGGAATTCCCGAAGGATCTCCTTCAGGAATTCTCATTGGACTTCTGAAGGACTTCCTCATGATTCGGGAAGAAATTCAGCACGATCGAAATGAAATCAATCTAGAGGGCGATGCGATGCTGCAATGATCTCAACAGTTGTCAAACCACTTCAGCTTGGCAAGACAAAGTTTGCCGGGACTGCTAGTAAACTATATATGTATATAACATTGCTAACGAAAAAAATCATTTTCAAAAAAAAAAATAAAAAACGAAAAGGTGAAAAATCTTTTGTTATGTCCACGTGGACATTGGGGGAGGGGGTAGGGGTCAACGTAAAGTCCACGCTTGTCCACGAGGAGGGGGGAGGGGGTCAAAAACCACGATTTTTCTGTCCACGTGGTATATGGACGGCCCCATTCTATATACAAAAACTAGTCCAAAAAATGAGCTATATTTAAAGATCATCAACACAATTTCAAAAATATCTACATTTATTCACTTAACTAATGTTATCACATACTTAAAATGCAAAGTTTCGGAATACCAATTCGTGTGGTCAATAATGATTTCTAATTAAGATACCTATTATGTACAGATGGATAAAATATGAATGAAATTATAAAAAAAAAACACAGTTCAAATAAGATTTGAACTCATGACCCTTACACGCTAGAAAAGTGCTTTACTAACTGAGCTATCAAGGTATCGGAAGGCCGGCTCCAGAGGCATGTTACCCCCCATTAGGGACATTTGTGCCATCGCCATATATATAAAGTTAGTGATCCCAGATTTTTTAACTTTAGTGGGACAGTCTCCGAAGAAAACTACCCAAATAAAATCATCATGTTATATTTTTTTTCAAATCTACCATGTGTTCCTCCAGAAGTGTCACCAGAAATTTGTTTACTAAATCTGGCATGAATTGCCTCTAATTCCTCTATGATTTTTCAAAAATCATTTTAGAGATTGTGTTCAGAAATTCCTCTGGATATTTCGTTTGGAGAATGTATTGGAGATTCTACCATAAATTTCTTAAGAATTTCTTCTGAAAAGTCTTTCTGACGAAATACTTGCAGAAATTTGTCTGAGTATTCGACAATTCGACCGAAAATTCCCTCACAAGTTCTTTTCACAACATCTTTAATGGATTCATTCGAAAATCTTCTTCAGGAATTTGTTTAGAAATTCCACCTATTCTACAAACTCCACAACGAATTGTTTCAAAGTATCTTGCATGATTTACTTCTAAAATTCCTCCATTTTTTTTACCAAAAAGAAAAATATCCATGAATTTGAGTAGAAACTTCTCCAGGAACTCTTTCAAAAATACGTTCAGAGATTTCTTCAGAAATTTCTTTAAACATTTGTTAAGAAATTTCCACAGAGATTCTTTTGATAAAACTTTCAGCGATGCCTTTACAAACTATTCTAGAGTTTTTAAGAAAGTTCCTTCAAATAATTAGCACTTTAGTTATTTTGGACAATTTTCTAATGATTTCACTAGAAATTCCCCAGCAACTTCCAATTTGTCCAAAAATTCAACTGGAGATTCCTTCAGAAGACACACAATTTCTTTCTGAGATTTCTCTTGAAGGGACTTTTTTGGAAACTCCTTGTAGGTTTACTTCAAAAATGTCTTTCTAGGGATTCTTTTATAATTTAGAATAACCTCCAGAAATTTCTCCAAGAGCTCCTCAAGGAAGTCTTGCACGGACAGCTTCCAATAATTTTGCAGTTCAAGAATTTCTTTCAAATATTCTTGCATAGATTGCTCCAAAGATTCACTACTAATTTCTTATTTTTTTTTTTCATGGAGGAATCAGAAATTTTCAAAAGCATTCTTCTAGAAAACCTTCCATGTATTTTCTCAAAAATACTTCGTGGATGTTTTTTTAGAAAATGATTCTCAGATACTTTGAGAATCAGAAATTTAGAACTCCTTCGAAATTTTCTCAGAAGCTTTCTGAAGGTTTTTCTCCAAGCTTTGCTTTAGCAATTCTACAAGAGATTATTTAGGCAATTCTCAATATTTATTCACATTCCTTTAATTATTCCTTCGAGATATTTCTCTTACAGAAATTGCTCCAAGGATTTATTAAGAAAGTCTTAGAAAATCCTCCAAAAATTTCTTGAGAAATGTTTCTATCGATTCTTTCAGAGATTCTTATAACGACTCTTATGAAAAGGCTGGAAGACATTCTTGCAGAGATTCCTGCAGAAATTCACATCGAGATTTCATCAGAAATTACGCCCGGTATTCCTCTAAGAATTTTTTTTTCAAAAATTCCTCCAGGATTTCCTCCAAGCGTACGTCTAGGAATTTCTCTATGGGTTCCTCCAGGAATTCATTGAAAAAATGTTTAGGATTTCAATAAGGGATTTCTCCCAGATTTTTTTTTCAAAAAATATCTCAAGAGGTTTTGTTAGGTATTTCACCAGGGGTTTCCAAGTTTTTCTTCGGGTATTTTATCTTGATCAAAGCATCCATTTTAAGAAAATGTATCCATTTATTCTTAAAATATGCCTGTTTTTTTCAGAAATTCTTTCAGGATCTCATTTAGAATTTACTTCAGATTTTAAAATTTCTTCAGCGATACTTTCGAAAACATCTTTAGTGACTTCTTCAATAATTTTAAAATAACTTCAGATATTGCAGCAGTGATTCCTTCAATAGTTGTTCCATTGATTGTTTCAGAAGTTGTTCCAGCAGTTCCTTCAGCAATTGCTCAAGCAGTTTCTTCAGAGATTTCTCCAGGAATTTATTCATGGAAATGTATCAGTGAAGTGGCACTGAAATTGGGGAACCTTGACAAACCAGCTCTGATTTGACCATGACAGCACTGGAAATAATTTATCACACATCTTGGCAGTAATCCGCCGAAGCATTACTATGACCTTTTTTTATGGAATTTGTTACAAATTTTGGAATTCAAACATAACATCTTTGGTCTATCTAATCGAGGGTCCTCTAAATCGAGGTATACCTGGATAAGGAAATTGAAATCCTATTGAAGTTATTCGATGTTTTCAAAGATAAGACAAATGGTTTTGATATCTGGCAACACTACTCCAGTAGATTCAAATTCGACTAAATATGTGTAATACTCTGAATGTTTCAAAATTCGAATGGTTAGAGAACTTCGCATTTTCACAATCAATATCCAGCATGCTATTTTTAGATTAAAAACAAATAATTTCAGAGGCTGGCGACGCTGCTTATGTTAAGGAAAAACGTCTTGAAATCTCGCTTCAACAGTGCATCAGAACTTCAGACGTACAAATTTCAAGAAACAAGCTTCAAGCAACAATGCATTTTTATTTTGTCTTTGGTTACATGTACTAAGCTTAAAATGAAAAGATCAATTGCGCTGGTATTGTTTATGAAAGGATTTGTACGCTCAAAATCGTGAGCAGGTGCCAAATTCGGCGATTGTGACTGCCATTTTTAGATTCTGTCCTCAAGGAATTTACCTATTTTTAGGATTCATTACAAAATACCAGATTCGAAATATCAACAAAGTTAAAATTGGTGCCATGGGCATTGTTGTTTTAAATACATTGCAACACTGTTTATATAAAAAGTTAGTTATCCGATATAATTTGCAAAAAAAATCACTCCTGACAATCGAGCCATTTGATTTGTACTTTCCATTTAGCGTTTTTATTATTGTTCCATCTGGGGATTTCTCCAAGAATTTCTTTTTAGGAATTGTCTAGAGATTTTTCTTGGAGCGCCTAAAAGATTCCCATAATAATCCTGTAAGTTTCATTAAAAAAAACTCTTCTGGAAGATCGCCTTAAGGAACTCCAGAGGGCACTCCTGGAGCAATCCCGAAAATCATTCCTGGAGGATACTTAGAAAAATATTCTGGAAGATTCTCAAAAGTAACTTTTGATGAAATTTCAAAAAGTTCTTCTGGGGGATTTTTAGATGAATTTTCTGAATTCACAGAAAGAACTTCAAGAAAAATTCCAAAATGAACTCCAGGTGGGCTGTTATATTTTTTTGGGATATTTTATTGAAATTTTTTGAATATTTTTAGATGGAACTCCAGGAGGACTTGCAGAAGAAATTCCTGAAGGATTCACTGGATGATTGCATACAAGCATTCCCTGTAGGACCTGCTATAGGAGTCTCTTTAGAAAATTCCGGAAGATTTCTAAAGACAATTTTGAAGGGGATTCAGCGGAAGCTCCTGGAGGTATCCATGAACAAATTAATGGATGAATTTAAGAAAGAACTCTTGCAGAATTCAACAAAAAAAACTCTGCAATACCGGATGAAACTTCTGCAAAAATCTTAGAAGTAAGTCTTGAGTGAATCCCAGATGCAAATTTTGGAGAAACTGCTTGACTATCTCAGAAGAATTTGGGATTTTTCTTGCGGTCTTTGTTGCGCAATATCATATGGATTTCCTGAAAGAATGCAGAAGAAACTATTTGGTTGAACTAAAAGCAACTCCTGGTGGAATCCTAGAAAAACTTATGAATTAATCCCAGAAAGCACTTCTGGGAAAACCTCCGAAGGAAGGCCGAGCGGAATCTTAGAAGGAATTGAAAAATAGAAATCTTGGAAAAAATCTCGGAGGTATTTCTTTAACACCGGAGAAACACTTTGAAGCATTCGAGATGTAACATCTGGTGAATTTCACAAGGAATGGAGCGGACCTGGTGTGATGGTTAGAACACTTGACTATCACGCTGAGGACCTGGGATCGAATCCCACTCCCGACAAACTCGCAAAATGTGCGTTTTTCCTTCGAAAGGGAAGTAAAGCGTGGGTCCCGAGATGAAATAGCCTAGGGCTAAAAAACTCGTTAATACAGATAAAAAAATCTCAAGGAACACTTTGAATTTCGAGAGAATCTCTTGAGTAAACCCACTATGAATTTCTTGAGCATTCCAAAGGATGCGACCTGATTTCCCGATTCGATCTTTCCTGACCCACTCTAGCGGTTCCATTCGTTCCGGCAATCGCTCCACCATCGCCGAGTGGAGGCCCGCGTGTGCGGTTTCTGAACCCCAAGAAGGTGGGTGGCGGGAAAATACCCACGCGTTCTCGGCGGTTACCTTGACTCGTCGTCGTCATCGTTGCTCAGTCGCGCTGCTATACACATCTCTAGCAGGCACTAGGCAGCATCGCCGTCGTCGGGTGGGAGGAGAACACTACTAGTGTGAGTGAGTCTAGCGCCGAACAGGAAGCTCTTTCCAGAGGACTCTAATATCGCGCTTCCTGTGCGATGGTACATACTTACCGATAAATCGACGACGCTGGCGGTGGCGAATGTGTTCTAGTCAAACAACCAGGAAGGGAACTACTTTCCTTTACGGTTGGGACTAAGTGAGTGGATTACCTTGTCGTATAATTGCATAATATGGTTTGTTCTTAGCGACCGATGTCGATGATATAAAATTGCGTTTGGTGGGTTTCTGACGATTTCAGCTCGAACAGGACGTTATTGGTTCATTCAATAATCTCTGAGTTTTAGATGCTTCATTTATTTTCTTTATCTGAAATAGGACACCATCGGTGAAGTATTAGATTTGTAGTAATGAGCTAAGCAATTCCAGTTCAACGCACGAATCGCGTTTTGCTCTTGTGTGAGCTTCTATCTGAACATGTTTTTCATGTTAGTTTTGCAATATAATTCACCTAACTTTTGAAAAGGGCGTAGGGTAACCTGGGGTAATACGCACCCCCGGAGCAAAACGCCGTCACGCTATTTCACTATACAAGTGAAGTTACATTCGATGCAAGAAAACTAGACGTAAAACTGAGCAGAACAAGCCCAAAAATGCGAAGAATATTCGAATGAAAAGCGCGGAAAACGATGATTTTCCACATTTGGAAAGATTGTCTAATTTGAAGCGCGAAGCGGGAGCGGATCTGGTGTGATGGTTAGAACACTTGACTATCACGCCGAGGACCTGGGATCGAATCCCACTCCCGACAATCTCACAGAACGTGGGTTCTTCCTTCGGAAGGGAAGTAAAACGTGGGTCCCGAGATGAACTAGCCTAGGGCTAAAAATCTCGTTAATACAGATAAAAAAAAATTGAAGCGCACACAATTTAAGCAATTGCGCGCTGAGTATATGGAATCAACCTATTAAATACCATCCGCCTCCTACCGCTTCCATTTGCTGTTGTAAACAGTAAGATGGAGCCGCCTAGTATTTCATTAGAATTCAAAGCGGAAAATGCCAGAGGTCGTATTGCCCCACCTCAAGGTGCGTTTTGCCCCCAACATTTTTTCAGCACCCAAAACGTAACACTTTTTTAAATTGTTAATTTGATTCGGTAAAATTGATATCACGCGGACCAAAAGTTGGCGTCTCTTAGTCAAATAAGTAAACTAACTTCCAAAACACAAGACACCCATAAAATCATCTTAATCTTAGCTATAGGGCCACGTTTGCTTAGGGGGTGCATATTACTCCACCTTCCCCTATGAAAATATTCTTCAAAAACTTAACTCGAAAACGGTTTGTTGGATTGAAATGATGTTTTCGAAGAATTGAGAATATTGAAAGGAGTTCTAGAAAAAAATCTATGCAAAACAGTTCAACATGCTGTAACTTTTCATAGAATGCATCAAACATTCTAAAATTTTGACTGTTTGTCAACATATTAGATGTGCATTTGTACCAATGAAAATTTAAGCTCGATTAGTTAATCTTTCGCGAATCTAGAGCCGTTCGATGGTTGTGGCTAACGTTTAATAACAATATATTGATACTTGATACGGCGATATAAAATGTAATTTTTTCTCACGTCGAATAAAGTAATACTGGTCTGACATTTTCAACCATATAAAGGAAAATAAGTCTAATATACAATACCACACAAAAAATACTAAATGTGTTCTTCCTTTAATCCAAATAGGCTCTATATACCTTATTATAGATATCTTGAGACCAGAAGTAGAAAATCTTTGGATATCAAAACTAAAATTAGATGACATTGATGCAAAAAAATACATTTTTTGGAAAAAGATAAAAAAAGTGTCAATGCATCATAACTTTTTTCAAAGTTCGGAAAGTATATACCTATGCTTTAAAGAATTTTCAAGCATATAGGCTCAATGTACCAGTTATGGTTATAGTACCTCAAATTCGTCATAGTTGATTTTCAACCTTTAACAATGCAAATCAATAAGAAAAAATATGTGAACAAAAGATTACGTTCACAAAAGATGATTGCAATCATTCACATTTTGCTCAAATTATGAAAGAAATAAATCATTTTCCTTAAAATTTCGGCTTCCTTGCACCCTATTTCGCCATAGTGTACCAGTTATGGCAAATCCCATAAGGAATGCATGTAAATAGTGCGAAGTGGAACCGAAATTAAAAAATATGTCCATAACTGGTACAGGGTTCCTATCATTGGCACACGCAGTAGTAAATAGTAAAAATGGGTTTGACTCAGATTTTATGTTTTTCCTGTAAAGTATGTAAACAAATCTATCATTTGACATATCGACGATATTCGTCGATCTTCTTCTTATTTTTGTAGAAGTAGTTTTCCTTAAGTAGTGCGATAACTGGCACAGGCACCCTATATATTGTTGACAAACTTCCAAAATTTCATTTAATTCGGTCCACTGGTTTCCGAGATATTAGTTACCTAAAAAATAGTGTTTTGCGAGAACGGTTCTAGCTTTGCGAAAGATTGACCTTTCGAGCTCAAATTTGTACCAATGATGCACATATAATAGGTTGACAAACAGCTAAAATTTGAGAATTTTCGATACACTCTATGAAAAGTTACAGCATGTTGAACTGTTTTGTGAGAGAAAAAAAAAAGTTGCCGATCTCAAACATGTTGGCCACCGCCTGTATGTCAATTAATTTTAATTTTCCTTCTTAGATTTTTTTTTATTATTTTTCTGTAAAAAGCAGACTTCTAGACTCAAAATTTGCCAAATACCCAGGATGGTTAAATGCTTTTAACTATATTTTTTTCTCGAATTTTTGTTTTTACCGATTTTTAAAAAATCAAAATAAAATATTTTTTGATATTTATTATGTTATAAATGGAATCTACGTACATTACGCTATCTGATTTTTTCACACGAAAAGTGTTTGCAAGTGATCTTTGATTTTACAAGCCGACTTTTGCAGATCGCGTAGTTTGAAAGAGGTTGAACGACGATTGTATGAGTTTGGTATTTCCTTTCGGTGCTCCGAAGTTTGTCTTTGTTTTCGTGTATATTTGTTCAGAAGATGAACATGAAAGCCAAAAATTTGCTAGTCGTCTAGTTTAGGTTTCCTGCCTCAACGTAGATCAAACGTATTCTGTGGATTTTAACTTTTCATTATCAACATCCAAGTTTCAGTGATACCTATAGAATTGTAGAAGTATTGGCAACATTCTAAAGTAGGTACACAGTTAAACAATCTCGACATCCGCAGCTGTCGCTATGACGTGACCAGGGCAGCTCTCTTCTGTTGGAGAATTACGTTAATCTTGTCGAAGATTCAAAGCTTATTCCCTAATCAATGTGCTTTAATAACGGACGGGAATGGGGCAAACTTTTTTTAGAATGGTTTAGAACTACCTTGCCTCGCCATTTTAAAGATGCAAATATCAATTTCCAATGCACTGACGTTTAGCTACGTCAGTGTTAGTCGATCAAATTTTATTAAGAACATGACAAATATCAATTGTTAATAAAGTTATGGCAGTTCCTGCAAAACGCGTTCTCGCAGAACATGCGTATCCTGGTTTTCCGGCGGAGGATTCCGAACATCGCTGGAGCGCCCCTAAACTTTGGAAAGCGTTTGAAACCCTTAGGAACGTCCTTGATTCTTCAGAAACTCCATGAAAACTCCTGGAACGCCTCTCAACCCCCGGAACACTCCTGAACGGCTTTAAAACTCCTCCAAAACACCAAACACTCCTAAAAAGTCCCTGTAACTTCTGGAGCGGTCCTGGAGTTCCCAGAAACTCTCCCGAAACCCATTGAAATCCCCTGAAATGCTCCTGAATCCCCCAGAACGCCCCCGAAGTTTCTTGGAACGTTACTGTAATCCCTTAAATCCGTTAGAACACTCATGAAACCAATTTGAAACGCCCCTGAAATGTCCCGGAATACTCCTGACACCTGGAATGCATCTGAAACCTCCTAGAACCACTTGAAGCTCCTGGAACGCTGCTGAAATCCCTTGAAACCCTTTAAAAATTCCTAAAACACCCTTTTCATTTCTGTAATGCCCCCGAATTCCAAATAAAACTCCTAAAACTACCTGGAATACCCTTCAACCTTCCTTGTGCACTCTTTAACCCCTTGAAAACTCTTGAAAGCACAGGAAACGTCTCTGAAGCTCATTGTAAAACCCTGAAACCTTTTAGACTCTTGAAACCAAGAACCAAGTAACGGTTGGCCCTGAAAAGCTGGCCACCAGCGGGCAACCAGTCGATCAAACCGTATTTTGGTTGTTAAATATTGTGCTCTTGAAAATGCGGTAGCTTCGTCATATCTACACCCTGGATAACCCTAAAACCTCTTTTGAACACCACTACAACTCATTGTAGTTATACCCACTGGAACGCCCCTGAAATTTCCTGGAGCACTTGGGTATCGCCCCTGAAACTTCTTGCAACCCCTTAAACTCCCCAATCCTTAGAACGCCCAAGAAACGTCTTTGAAAACTCCGAAGTCCCATTGAAACCTCCTGTGACCATACTCTTGGAACATGAACGCCCCTGAGAAAAAAAAATCTGTCAGTCGTGCTAAAAGTTTAGGTAATGTCAGTGTTCAACAGTTGCATCATAGATGCATAATGAATGTATGATGGAAAAAAGCAATCATTTTTTTTAATGGAAAATATTTATATTTTTGTAAATTAATCGGTGCAATATTAGTGCAACTTTCATCCTTCTAAAAAAACAGCAATCTTATTGTTTTTACCTATTTTTTAGACGAAATCTTAATGTGTTTCATGTTTGGATGTCTACTTCCCGGAAAATGAGCCTGGAAAGTCGGAAATGCACAGAAAATTTCATTCAATAGGGTTGAACTTGGAATACACTTGTTTTATTTTTCATATATAGAGATTTTTTTAGTACTCAAATTTAGGATGAAAAAATATACTTCTAGTTAAAAAAAATATTATGGAAATTTCCGTTAATATTTCTAGCAAATTGTAGGTACCTAAAAAAATTTTGGTGTAAATCTTCAAAGAATTTCTGAGGGATTCAGTTTGTAGGTCTCCTTAATGCATCCAAAGCCTTCTTGTTGATGTTATCAGCAAAATCAGTGTATCGATTAACAATATTGGAAATTGTTGTGTAGTTCTCGGATGAATTTCTGTCAAAATTACGAATCTTAATATATAATTTACTACAATTGGGATAGTTCACATGTATATGAAAGTTTGAATGAACACATCATTCGCAAGTTATTCAGATTTACTTTGAGCGCTGCAACTGGCAACACTGCATAATGTCAAACATCGTTAAACACGGTTTGAGATAAAATGATGAATTAGAATTTTTAGTAAAGACTATGCTAGAGAAGTCAATTAGCATCTCTGACGAGATTAACTATTAGCACATAATTCTTGTAGCAGCTGGCAACACTGACCATGCAAATTATAATGAAGCTGAATATCTCGAAAGTGGTGTAAGATAGGCAATTCGAATGTTTGACAATGTTACAGTGCATCTCAAGTGCAGTGCATTGTTTGACATTGTGACACAATAATTCTCTTACAGCTGGCAACACTGGTCATACAGATTCGAGTAAAGTTCAATATCACAGAAATGGTGTGAGATAGACATTTCGAACGTTCAACATTGTTATAGTGTACATCAAAAGCAAGTACATTGTTTTACATTGATTTTGACAAAAGCCGATTTTGCAGCACAGTGCGGACGGAACTTGAATGACTCATTTTTTGTTTCCGGAATTTCCGTTCCTTTGTATGGGATTGTACGCCCGAAAACCAACAAATATTGATTTTTCATTATCTGCCCCAAAAAGGTTCGCGAATGAAGGTTAATCGCTCTAACAGGTACTCAACGTCAATCGTTTGTTGGCCTTTTTCCTTTTCCTTATGATTCAAAGCTACATTGGAATCCAACCATGCACGTCTAAAGCTTCAATGTTAATTTTTCATTGGTGGAATTATTTCCGTAATTCTAGGAGATTCACACCTTGTACAATAATGGACTAAATTGAGATGAGACCAAGTGCCATTTATTGCAAAATCTCGGACATGTTGTAGTCCATATCAGTCCGACAAGGTTGTTTCATTTTGTGCTAGTTCCAACTGGATTGGCAAACAGACGGATCACTGCCTTTCGATTATACCGGTTATGATAATTGGATCAATTTACCACCCTTTATCGCCAGATACCGAAAATGGAAATTTTCCATTCAGATGGTTATTTACAATGACAATGGTTTTATCAAAACGAAGAAGAAATATGAATCATGGGGTATGTGCGTGGACTTAACCCTCTAATACCCAACCCCGCCTTTAGACGGGGTATAGTTTGAGCATTTTTGTAATTTTTGTTTCGGGGGAAATCATTTTTTTTTATATTTTTGGCTGATATTTAGGACTGTTTTGTTTATCTGAAAATGGTTTTTGGTGTATTTTAAAGCGTATTTACATTTTTTAAAAATCATTGAAAAATTGATGTTTCAGTCACCTTGTAGAAGTTATTGTTTATTTTGTATTGAATCGCTACAAATAACAATTTTTCCCAAATCATTCTATCCTAGTTTTATAGTTTAAATGAATCGAATACACTCTAAAATTATTTTTCTTAAAATTACACGGAAAATAAAATTTTCATGCATGATGTTCAAAAATAAAAATTAGATAAATCAAAAACTGAAATTCACGAAATCGGGAATTAAAAAGAATCATCTTCCAAAACATGTTTAAATCGATTTTAGATGACGAAAAATTAAACATTTAGATCAAAATCAAAAATTTGGGTATTAGAAGGTTAAATTTTTGTACACTGATTTGATGAAGTATACCTAAGCAGCCACAAAAATCTTAGGGGCTAGTCTAGTCTAGTCTAGTCTACGCATACACAGCCATTCTTTAAAAGAATCCTGGAAAATGATAGAACCGACTACTTCTACCATTTTTCCTGTCATTATCAATACTTGCAAGGCATCGAAGATGCATTACAAGTATTGATGTATGTAAAGCAAAAACGTTGGGAGTGACGTGGCTAAGAAAGTTAATGCCACTCCGTTGACGTCCTTCTTCCTGGGATGGGACATAGGTATTTGCCCCTTATGTCCTGGCTCGAAAGCCTACAACATTCTAGGGGCTGATCATAAACTGTGTAGGCCTAAATTTGGCCATCTCATAACCCCCCCCCCCTTCCTCCTTTAATCCTTCGTAGCAAAGATGGTTAGACGGAAGGTTCCTTTGTTCGTAGACTTTTGTCCATACAAAAACGTCGTAGACTTGGGCTAGGTCCCCTTCCCTCCAAAAAGTCTACGTGGTTTATTAACGGCCCCTTATTTTACCTTGGGTGCCGATATAGAGTTCTTAAGAACAGGGTCGTGCAATTTCGAAAGGAAAACATGACGTACGACGACTGTAGCAAATCGTTTCCCATGCGAACGGACTGCTGTGATGCTTCATCTCTCACCCAGCAACACACTCGTTCGTTGCTGCTACAGAAACAAATATGTATGAAACATGGGATGATACACTTGGATTTTCGTTTCATTTATGAGTCATTGAAATACTTCAACATGCTAAAAACACTATTTAAACCACATTTTTAAATAGTGGTGCACGCCAATAGAATGATAATTATGTTTTATGAAAGAGGATAACAAATTCGACCACTTAAATCCAATTAACCGGCGCCCGTAACCATTGAGAGACTAGCGCGCACCAGTGAGACACTAATGCTCTGACGGGTGAAGCACAAGCAATGCGACCGGGTGGGAGACTACCGAGTGCTACGATGAGTGGAAAAGTTTTTTTTAACGACCGAGTCATTAGAAAAATGTATGAAACACTTGAAGTGACTCATTCAAAATGTTGCATGAAAGTGTATCATTGAAACGAAATTGTACGCCCCTGCTTAAGAACCTGATATGCACTATATTGGCTATACGCCAAAAATAGGCAAAATATTGTGCTATTGGTTGCCTGGATCTTCTTTAACCTGTGAACCTACAGTTTTGTCCGTCACTGTGCACAGCATGTAAAGACTTCGCATTCGCCGTCGTGAAAACAGCCCAAGCAATTCGTTTTCATTTGTACATACACGAAGCAAACATCATCATCCACCTCGCTCCTGGTGGTGTTGTGAACCAGGCGGCGGCTCGCCGTGACGCGACGCGATGGCCGGCAGGCGATGATCGTCGTGAAGATCGGCGAAGAAAATTCCTTGCTCGAGTCGACGACGACGACGGTTGTCGTCAGTCGTTCGTGTTTTTCACGCTGTGCTTGTTTTTCTCGATCTCTACCAGAGAGTCTGCCTACCGTCGTCCGTGCTACCGTTGCTGTTGCTGTAGCTGATGTTGATGCTGATGACGATGACTGGTGTCTTGGTTATGTACACAGTCCCTATGTAATGCCGAGTAGAAGCACATAGTAGGTACAACCGTGTGCTGTGGGGTTGTGCCAGAGCACGGGCGTCCCCGTCTCATGTGTAATAGTGTAATCCGGTTGCGACGACGACGACGAGCATGACGGCGATGGTCTCTTACCTAATAAGAATTTGTTGCCAAATGCTTCTGCTCTGCTGGCGCGCGATGGCATGCCGGACGGGTGCCATCGGTCACCAACAATAAGAGGAGCAAACATCGCTAATGAGCAAAGTTGAGTTTTCAGGATAAATTTCCGATAACTTCTGGCGATGGCGTCGACAAGGTTTGAAAAAAAAAAGTTTGAGCTATAGTGGGGAGATAGGAATCGATTGATTGGCTTGTTTGTGCCCGCAAGGATGCGACAATGTTGCTATCAGGTTGGAGTTGGCTGGAACTGTGCGACTACAGATGATGATACTTGAAGCGTGTTTTCTGTTTGTCGTTCCAGTTAAATGACCTGCCAAATGGTGTCATAATGAATATTGTTTGGGTTTCGAATTATTTTGACTAGCTTTCAAGCTTCAGTTCAACGAATCGTGTAGGTATAGAATTGATTAAGGTGGATGAGTATCAGAAAGATTCTTGCAAGATACCCTGGAAGAATTCCCGTTAGAATCCCTGGAGAAATTCCATAGAAATCCCTTGAAGAATTCCCGAGGAAATCTACAGGACTTCCTAGAGGACTACCCGCTGGGATCCCTGGAAGAACTTTCGCAGGAATCACTAGAAGAATTCCCACAAGAATCTCTGGAGGAAGTTCCATAGGCATCCCTGTAGGACTTTCCGCAGCAATCTCTGGAAGAATTTCCGCTGGAAATCATGAAGAAAATTCTCGCACGAAGCAAGAATCCCTGTAGTATTTCCCATCTATGGAAGAATTCTTGCAGACATCCCTAGAAGTACTTTCGCAGGAGTTCATGAAGCACTTTCCACAGGAATCTTTGAAAGAATTCCTGCATAAATCGCTGGAGGAAATTCCTACAGAACTCCCCAGAGGACTTTATGCAGACCCTGTAGCCTCAGAAATACCTGGAAGAATTCGCAGTTCCTATAGGAATCACTGGACGAAATTCTCTGAGGAACTCCTGGAGTTATTACCGTAGGAGCTCCTACTGATATTCCTGGAGGAATTATTACATGAATTTATGGATCAACTCCTGCAAGTATCCCTGTAGGAATCCTCGTAAAGATATCTCGAGGAAATTTAGGAGGAATTATCACAAGTATCCCTGCAGTAACTTTGGCAGGGATCACTGCAGGAATTCTTGCCGGAGTTCCTGGAGGAACGTCCGGTGTATCCCTGGAGAATTCTCCAAAGAATCCATGGAAGAATTTCTGTATACACCCACAGTGGTCTGTGGAAAATTCCCACAGGAACCACTAGAGAAATTCCAGCAGGAATCCCTGGAGGAATTTTCGCACGAATTCCTACAGGAATCACAGGAGGAATTCTTACAGAAATCCCTGTAGCAACTTTTGGAAGTAGCCCTGGAGCAATCCTCGCAACCATTTCTCGAGGAACCCCGGAGGTATTCTTGCAGAAATCCCAGGAGAAATTCTCGCAAGAATCCCTGGATGAATTCTTACAGAAATCATTGGAGGGATTCTTACTGGAATTACCGGAAAACACTCCGCAGCAATTTGTAGATGAAGGAACCCCTCTTCAGAACTCCTGCAAGATTCCCTTGACAAATTGTCGCCGGAATCTCTGGAAAAATTCTTGCTTAAATCCCTGTAGGGCATTACCGAAGAATTCTTGCAGGAATTTCCAGAGGTACTTCTACAGAAGCCCCTGAAAGACATCCTACAGGTATTATGGAACAATTCTCACAGAATTCGTTGGAGGAATTGTTACAAGAATACCTAGTGGTACTTCCAAAGAAGCCCCTGGAAAACTTCCCGCAGGAAACCTTAGAAGAATTCCCGCAGAAACCGCTGGAGAGATTCCTTCTGAAATTTCTGGAGAAGTTCCCGCATTGGAGATATTCCCACAAAAAACCACGTCTAAATCAAATATCGCATTCCTGAAGAGCCTGTTTGAGCCGCACCTAGTTGAAGTCAGAAGGACAACTGGACGATCTTTGTCATCGATTAACCCGTGGAAGAATGAGGTAGAAACTTGTGAGGGCCGGAGCTAGGTTAGACGCCCCTTGCCGACTCACCATTTTACAGTTGTTATTGTTCATGCAAAACGTGTTTTCTTAGAAGAAGCATATCAAGGCTTTTCGGGCAACTTCAGAAGGGTTCCGAAGATCCTTTCAGCTTCATGAAACCACTTGGAACATTGCTGGAACGGTCTTGGAACTCTTCTGAAAGCGCTTGAAGCCCTTAGGAACGCCCTTGACTCTTCTGAAACTACCTGACATCTCTTGAAACACTTCTGGAACGCTCTTCAATCTCCGGAATACTCCTAAAATGCTCCAAACCCCCTGGAATACCCAAGAAATCCTTTGAACACCCTAGATCGCTCCTGAAAATGTTAGAGACACTCCTGGAACGTCCTGCAATTCCGTGGAACATTCCTGAAATCTCTTGAAATCTACTGGAACGTCCATGACATCCCCTGTAACGCCCCGGAATCCCTTGGAACGCTCATGACCCCCTTAAATCCCCTAGTACATCATGAAACTTAAACCCATTGAAAGCTCCTGAATCTCCCTGGAACACCCCTGAAATTCAATAGAATCCCTCTTTAACACCTGTGAAGCGCCATAGAACACCCCTAAAACCTCTTGAAAATCCCTGAAACCCCCTGGAATACCCCTTAAACGTCTTGAAATCCCCTGTAACACATCTGGAACACCCCGGATACCATCTGCAATTCCCCTGGAACCTCCATCCTGAAATCGATAAAAGTCTATCAGTCGTGCTAACAGTTTAGATGATTCCGCAAAATCCATGCCTAAGTTAATTATTGAATCCCTGAAGAAAGTCCGCAGAAATCTCTGGAGGAATTTCCGAAGAAATCGCTGTGGGACTCCTTGCAGGAATCCCCGGAATAATTCCCTCAGGAATGCCCATAAGATAAACTGTAGTAACTCTTGTAGGAATCCCTGGAGGTATCCCTGTAGAAATTATCGCAGGAATTTTTGTAGGACCCCGCAGGCATCCCTGAAAGATCTCTTTGAAGGAATTCCTAGAGAAATGAATCTTTAGAGGTATTCTCGTACGAACCACTGGAGAAATTCCTGCAGGAATCGCAAGAGGAAATCCCTATTGAAATCTCTGGAGGACTTCCCGCAGACTTTATAAGAATACCTGGAGGAATTTCCGCTGGAATCCCTGGAAAAATTCCCGTGGGAGCCCTTGTAGCACTCTCCGCAGAAATCTCTGGAAGAATTCCCATAGGAGTTCCTTACAGGAATTATTGGAGGAACCTCCGGAGGTATCTCTGAAGAAATTCTCGCAGAAATTCATGGAAGAATTCCTACAGGAACCAATGCAGGGACTCCCGCGGGAATCCCCGGAGGAAATTCCCAACGGAATTCCTGGAGAAATTCTCGCAGAAATCCCTGGAGAATTTACTACAATTCCTGGAATAATTCCCGCAGTAATCCCTAGAGGATGTTCCTTGGACGAATTGCCGCAGGAACAACTGGAGGAAATTGGAAGTAATTCTCGCAAGAATTCCTGGAAAAATTTCCACAGAAATCCTTGGAGGACTTACCGCAGTCCTTGGAATAGTTCCTTCTGGAATTCCTACAGAAATCACAGGAAGAATTCTTATAGGGAACTCTTAAGGTATCCCTGGAGGAATTCCTGCAGAAATCCCTTGAGGAACCTCGGTATGTATCTTTGGAGGTATTCTCGTAGGAACTATTGGACGGCTTCTCGCAGGAATCATTGGAAAAAAATCTACAGCAATCACAGGAGGAATTCTTTTAGGGATCCCTGGAGGAATTCTTGCAGATATCTCTGGAAAAATTCTCGCTAGGATCCCTCGAGGAACCCTGGAGGTATACCTAGAGGAATTCTCGCAAGAATATATCATTGGTGAAATTCTCGCTGAAACTACTGGAGGACTTCTCGCAGAAATTCTGGAGGAATTTCTGCAAACATCCCTGGAGGAATTCTTGAAGGAATCTCTGGAGGAATTCTCGCCAGCATCCCTGAAGGATTTACCGCAGGAATATCTGCTGGAATGTTGGTTTGATTGTGATCGTGATCGAATCAATGGAAGAAACCTTACAAGAATCCCAGGACAACTTTCTGAAGGAATACCTGGAGGAATTCCTGCAGAAATCTCTTGAGGAATCTCGGTATGTATCTTTGGAGGTATTCTCGTAGGAACTATTGGAGGGCTTCTCGCAGGAATCATTGGAAAAAAATCTACAGGAATCACAGCAGGAATTCTTTTAGGGATCCCTGGAGGAATTCTTGCAGATATCCTTGGAAGAATTCTCGTCAGGATCCCTCGAGGAACCCTAGAGGTATACCTAGAGGAATTCTCGCAAGAATTCCCGAAGAAACTCCTACAGGAATCACTTTAGGATTTTTTTTAAGCTATCCCTGCACGTCTCCCGCAGGAATCACTGAAAGAATTTTCGCAAGAATTTCTAGTTGAAGGAATCCCTGGATAAATTCTTGCAGAAAACCCTGTAGGGTTTGTCGCAGGAATGCCTGGAAGAATTATTACATGAATTACTACAGGAATCCCTAGAGGAACTCCGGGATGTATCCTTGGAGGAATTCTCGCTGTAACTACTGAAGGACTCCTCGCTGGAAATTTTGGAGAAATTTCTACTGGAATCACTCGCTTGCAGAAATCCCTGGAGGAATTTTCATTGGGATCTCTCGAAGAACCTCGGAGGTATACCTGGATGATTTTTCGCAAAAATCCCTGGAAGAATTCCTACATGAACCACTAGAATTCCTGCAGGACTTCCCGCAGGGAAGAGAGAAAATTTCCACAGAGATTTCTAGATGAAATCCCGCGGAAATCCCCGTAGGGATTTTCGTAGGAATCCCTCCCTGGAAGAATTATTACAGGAATTCCTACAGGAACCCCGGGATGTATCTTTGGAGAAATTTTCGCTGAAACTACCGTAGAACTTCTCGCAGAAAATCTGGAGGAATTTCTGCGGAAATCCCTGGAGGAATTCTTGAAGGAATTTCTGGAGGACTTCTCGCCAGAATCCCTGAAGGATTTACCGCAGGAATATCTGGTGGAATCTTCGCAAGAATCGCTCGATGTCCCCGGAAAATTCCTGGAAGAATTGTTGCAAGGATTTCTGTATGAACCACTGAAGAAACCCTCGGGTTCAACCCTCGAGGAACTCTAGCAGGTAACTCTGCAAGACTACTCGCAGGAAATACTGGAAGTATTTTCGCAGGATTTTCTAGATAAACTCCCGCAGGAATTCCCTGAAGAACTGCTTCTGGATTCCCTGGATCAGTTCTCAGAGGAATTACTGCAGAATTTTCCCGATTAAAATTCCGTAGGACTTCCCGCAGAAATTCCTAGAGATACTTCCACTGGAGTCCCTGTGAGGAAGAATTCCAGAAGAAAAACCGTCGAGAAAATATTTGCCCAAGAAATCGTTATTTCGAATGTTGTTGTATTTTGTCCGTCACTGTATGTATGCGATTGAGGCTTGATCTTCTGTGTGCTTTTCCCAGTAGCGAAAAGTCGTTGTTTTCATTCCGTCTGTGGTTTATAGCCTAGCCCCAGCAACCCGCAGTAGCGAAGCACAAACGTGAAGCAAACATATCTCTACATATTTGATATTGCATTTAGTTGAGAGCAAGGTACCCAACCATGCGCCTCCATAATTCTTCACTACTGCTGCTGTTGCTGCTGTAGCACATGTGTTAATCTAGGACGACGACGACGATGATGATGGTGGCTTGAAACTGAGATAATCGCAGTATATTACACAAAGACACACACACAAAACTAGACTGTAGGAAGGTAGCTAACTTCTTCCCCCGAAAAAAACATGGCGGCGGCGATGAAGTTGGGGTTGAGAGGTCGAGACCGAGCACATAAGATTCTGTTGAAATGTCTTCTTCTCTTCGGTGGTAGGTAGCTCAAACAGTCGGTAGATGGATACATAGCGCGAGGAAAAACTACTCAATAACAACAACAGCGGAAAATCAACCGCGAGGCATCTTTTCTCGCGTGTTTCCTCTTTTCGTCTGCCGTTCCTCCAACGGAGACATTTTCAGCTGTTGCTGTCGTCGCCGTACCAATCGCTTCGAGTTTTGACTCCTCGTGTTTGCCATCCCTGCTTGAGTCGGAAATTTTCGCGTTTGTCGTGCGTTGTCCCGCCGCAATTGTGATCATTTCAGTGAATTCAGAAAATGGTTAGTCCCGAGCAGAAGGGAATAGCAACAGCATAATAAAATGTGTTATTTTGGAAAAATAACTGAGTAGCGGAAAGAGTTATTTTCATGTTATTTACATAACATATCCTGTTATAAACTTGTCTGTCATAAGCGGCAAAATAACAAATATTATAACAAAAAAATGTTCCTGGAAGACCTGTTTAATAACATGTTTTGTTAGTTTCAATAACAACTTAATAACAGCGAATTTTGAAAATATTTCAATAACAAATTTTGATATGAATACGTTATTGATAACAATCTGAAAACAAAGTTTGTTTTTTTTTTCTGTTGCGAATAGGAATTCCTCCAAAGTCCCATATGCATTCAATGGGATACGCAACAATAGGATCTATTGTTAAATGTTTCATATATAATTGAGACGCTATTGTTGTCCCAAGCGATTTCTTATCGAAAACAGAGACAAACAATAGTTCTCGTTTATTTTCCAAACAACTTACGATGAAAAACTACCGTCGTTTTGAAACCCTTTATTAGATGGTTTATTGTTTATAAGATTAATTTATAAACCTCATTGATTGACACATTTATCCTAGTTAATCTAAGTGGGCTCGATGCAGTGAAATCAATAAAAATAAAATGTCTAAAAATAATCAATGGAGTTCTTGATGACTCATTTTTTAAATTTTTGTCGATAATGTGTTGTTTGTCGTTGAAATGTTTCATAAAATGGCTAACACTCCATTACACTCTCTATTTTCGTAGTCATACCTAACTGAAACTGGAAAAAACAGGTATACTTTTCAATGTGCTTATAAAACAAAAGGCTGATAAGTTGGCACTGTAAAGTAATATCAGTAAGAAGAGGAACTGGTGACAAAATAATATTTTCTCTTACAGTTCCTCACGGAATGCTGTGAACAACGAAAATCTCGAATGGTGTAGTTCTGATTGCAAAGCTAGTTATGTTGTAATATTAATGATCAAATATTTGTACTAGTCTCAATGACACAATAATAACTGAACTTGTGCTACAACAAAACATGTTATTGAAATGTAATTTAAAGAAAATATACCAAGAGCACGATCATAACAAAATAAGATTGCTCAACAGAACATGTTATGGAACGGTGATGACTTAATAAGTTAATAATAACAAACTGAGATATAAAAACAGGTTTTGTGATACCGTTGTTATGATTTTGATATTTTCCTCTGCTCGGGGTTACATCCGCCGAAGAACGGATTGATAGGTTTGTTCGCCCCGAAAGCAGGTATTCCGGTGGAATTTCCACATTTGCTTTCTCCGGTCGCCGATTGAATTTCAACTTCCAATGTCTCACTTCTCCCCTTCAAGTATCCAACTCGTAACTAATCTTCCCTCTTCCCGTCGGAATCGCAATAAAACCACGGGAATTGCTCATTCCCGGGACTATAAGATGCGTTTCGAATTTCCCTCTTTCCCCTTCTTTTTATTGATGATAGGTCATTTGGAGACAATTGGCGTTTAGCTCCCATATAGGTGGAAATGAAAACTGAGCCGACCTACGTCGACAACGACGATGACGACGAAGAAAACGAGGATGCTCCGTCCGTATACCACCATCCATGGGAGAAGTGAGGTTCACTTCTAGCGTGTCACTCCTCTTGACATGTTTCTTTTTGACATTCTCAGATGCGCGGCGAAAGACGTTGACTTGCTGCTGCTTGTTGGCTGGCTGCAAGTTGGCTTTACTCATCCCGAACGTTGTGGACGTTCCTGTGGCGGGTGTGTTTTCTTCTTTCCTTGAGAGTGGGCTGAGTATGAATTTTTCAGTGCTTTGCACCGAAGTGCACATAGCTTCTAAGTTTTATTGCTCACTGTATCTAGAGTAATGTCGCTGTCGGTGACGTCTGGCTGGAAGCAATGGGTTGGGGCACTTTCTCTCAGAAGTGTTGGATGTGTCTGGAAGGAACAGGGAAATGTTTAGTTTATTGTGCTAAAGTATTTAATGCATTATATAATCTACAATCTACAATCTTATTTGTTATCCACTGATACATACCAGACTTCATTGGCATCATGCAGCACAGATATTACCTTTGAATTAAAATTTGGATTTTGATGTGATGACTAATCTGACTCTCTAAATTCTCTAAAGTTTGTATGCAAAGCTGAATTAAATTTTCTTGATGTTTCACCTTAAACACACACACATAGACCTTGTTTTCTTGATTCGTACACCTGGTAGTCTATATTGGTAATCACACGATTTAGTCTTGTTGGCCCTCATGGTAAGATTTGCTACTGAGGAGTGGTTGGCAAAATCAACGAGTTTTCTCTGGTTATTAATACGAAAGTATGTCTCCTTGGTTCATTATCGGCCCTGAAGGACTCAGCACCCCAAGTAACACACATGTTATATAAAAGTTACGACAGCGCAAGTTTTGGTTGTATAGAAGTTTATTTTACGTTATTTCAACACAATGTTAGAATTACGTAAAATAAACTTCTATACAACCAAAACTTGCGCTGTCGTAACTCTATTATAACATGTGTGTTGCTTGGGACGTTGTGTTCTCGTCATTATGATTCGCTTTAGCTGTCTAGGGTCAAAATGTTGAGTTTGATGAGCTAGAGTTTGAGATGCCCGTGAATGCTACTCCAGTATCGCCAGACCAGCTACACTCACACAAGTCTGCACAAATGTATACGAATGTCGGAGTGTTGGTAAGGTATCGTTGGCAATGGGTTCACACATTGGTACGTGGATGCCAGGCGTAATGTGATAGATTAGTGTATTTATTATTCTGAAGACATTGCGGCATAGTTCGCTTGATGTCATAATGCTCATTAATGGTCAACCCAAGCAACACACAAGTCATATAAGAGTTACGACAGCGCAGATTTTGGTTGTATAGTAGTAAATTTGACGTTATTCCAGCGTTATGTTAGTAAAACGTAAAGTACACTTCTATACAACCAAAACTTGCGCTGCCGTAACTCTTATATGACATACGTGTTACTTGGGAAATGGCTACCGCTTCTGATTCGTATGCAAGGTCACTGGACTGTCTCTTTTCTTTTACTTTATGTACTTCTATCTACTTTCTCTCTTTTTTCTACTTGTTCTTAGTCATCGCTATTTACAAAAACGGGTTGAGAAAGCCGATTCTCTACCTTATCACGACACAGCCCAGTTATAATCTACCTATCATATTCGATGATGTACAATTTCAAAAGGGATAATTTCTAACGACACTCACTACGAGCGTCAAACCCAGCAAATCACATAGGGTAATTCGCTAATTGTTGAACACTACCCAAATGTTGAACAGTTTCTGAATATTTTATTATAAATCTTACTTAAGTAATTTTCATCCAACGTAAACGTATGATGTAGATGCATATTCATGTGGGTCAAGATATTGCTGCAAAGTTATACATATTTTTCGTTAAAAAAATTGATTGAAAATTTTGTACCGCTGATGACACGAAAACTGCACAATTCTTAAGATTAATTTTAAGAAATTGATGTTACGAACTAAGCTTTGCGGGCAAATGGACCACAAATATCAAAAGCACACAATAGTTACAAGAAGTGGAAGGATGTCATTAACAGTTAAACATTGTTTAAAATCACATTTTCATTGTAATTTAATTTGAAAAAAATATTTTTCTTATCACACTATCATTGTGCATCCATGATCCAATTGTTGAACACTGGCATAACCTACGATGTTAGCATGACTGCTAGATTTTTTTTTAGTTTACCTAACCGTACATTTCGTGGGGTTTCAAAGGCGTTCCAGGGATGTTCTAGGGGTGTTCCAGTGGGCTTCAGAAAGATTCCAGTGGTTTTTAATGGGTTTCAAGGGCGTTTCAGAAGTGTTCAAGAGGAATTCAGAGCATTAGGGGGTCCCAGGAGTATTTCAAGGCGTTCCAGGAGGCTCAGGAGCAATCCAAGGGTTTTCAAGGGATTTCAGGGTCGTTCCATGAGTGTTCTTGGGGGTTGAGTGGGTCCCATGGGTTTCCAGAAGGGTTTCAGGGGCTTTAAAAGGCGTACTTTTCTTCTGTCGTTTTCGCTTCTAATCAAATCTTTTCAGCCATTTTTGCATCCTTTCATCTTTAAACCGATTTCAGTCCACTAGAGCTCTCTTCAAATGTGCGATTCTTTGTCATTTAAATGAATTGTCACTAGCTCGGACTAGCTGGGCACAAAACACAAAAAACCCGGAAAAAAATCGCCAGGGTGAAAAAATATCGGATGTCGGGTCAAAGTCGGGTCAATTTTTATCAAATGTTGGACCACTGTTGAACCCACATCGGGTAACTGTCGTGTCTATGTTGGTTTTGATGGCCAAGATAAAAACAGGTGAATGATAGGTTGATGTCGGGTTATACGTCATCAATTTACGAACAAAGCTTCAACCGTTCAACAATTGGCGAGAACCGTCCAACATTAGGATGAGCTAGCTTAAGGAAGCGTTCAACATTTGGGTTACAGACTTCCCATACAAATGTTCTATTTTCTCTTAGAAAATGGAATTTAAGGGAATACAAATTCAATGGGCAGTATAAGGGATAAGTAGATCTAGACGTTCACTGGATATTTTTCAACCAAAGTGGAATTATGCACGGAAAAACAAACGAAAACCAAAATGCCGGTACTAACCGTTCAACAATTGACGAATTACCCTATCATATAAGTAGCTAATCGTTAATCACAGTTTTTGGAATTGATTGAGGTTTTCATTATGACAAATTGCTTGGAGAGCATACATAAATAGATCATAGCAGCATAGATTCTTCTGGATTTTTTCGAGGCATTTCTTTAGGAATCTTTTTAAAAGTTCTTGCAAAAATCCTCCAAAAACTCTTCGAAGAGTTGCTTTATGAGTTGCTGCAGCGTTTCTTTCACTTTCAGAATTTTTGAATTGTTTCAGAAGCTGCTTTATAAATTCCTTCAACAGCCTTTGTAGAAATTTTCCACGAACTACTACAGAATTCCTCTGTTAAATAATGCCTAGATGTCTCCATGAGTTCCTGCAGGTATTCGTCCTAGAATTCCAGCAGATATGCATCGAGAAACTCCTGTAGAAGATATTCCTTCATGACTTTCTTCGGGATTTCTTGCTGAAAGATCTTGAGGTGATCCTTCTAAAAATTTTCTAGTACACCCTTGGAAATTTCTCTAGGGTGCATTCAGGAGATTCTCGAGGAATTTTTTTAGGAATTTGTTGAGAAGTTCTTTCAGGAATTCTTCGGAAATTTATCTAGGATATGCTTTAGGGAATTCAAGGAAGTGAAGGAGCTGATAGAAAACAACTCTCGGAGAAATTCCTGTGAGAGAGTTTTAGAAGCAATTCTTTAAAAAATCTAGAGGAACTCCTGATGACATTTCTAGAGGAACTGTTTCTATAATTGTTGCAAAGTTTACATTCTTGCAGGAATTTTGCATTGAATATTGAATGCATACACGAAGAAAATTCTCAAAAAGAATTTTCAGAGCGAAACGTTTAGAGTATTTTGTAAAAATATACTTTTGCAGAATGTTTTACAGCACCTTCTAGTTTAACGGTAAACGGGAGGGTATTCAGCTTTACCATGCTGAGGGTCCAAGAACTTTTCGTAATGGAAATTTCCTTGACTTCCTTGGTCATAGACTCAATATTGCAAAGAGTATCTTCGTGCCGAACGGTAGATATGTATTCGATATGGCAGATTCGTGCGAGCTTGCAGTCGGCAGTTCGTTTTTTCTCGGATGTGACTTCATTTGACGGTGGAAGATGCAACTTTATCAGCTTGCGGTGGTTTGGCAGCTGTTCCACGCGTTCAATATTCCACTGATTGTTTGGACTTTTCTCGTGTTTGTGATTCGTTCGCCGGTATATAACCATAATAGTCTCGCAGCGATTGTGTGGTATTTCTCTAGTAGGAGAGACTGAGGAGACTTGATCCCTGGGGAGACTTGTTCCCCCATATTTTCTCGGAATCAAAAACATTTTTCTTCTAGCATAATTTTTCCAAAACTGCTGATAAACAAATGACTATGTTTTGGCTACAAGTGATTTCGATTGTACATTGCATTATTTTTTAACGACTAATGGTTTGTTTTCAGTCCTTCAGAAATCTGTTAAGCGATTCCGAAAAATCTCTATAACTTTGTGAAAAATGAACCAAATCGTGTCAAAACTTCACAGCACATAGTTTAAATAAAATACTTTCAAACTTATTTATTCAAATAAGGATGTTGTTAACATATTTTAATGATTTCAGCTTAGTATCCACAACAGTGACATGGGGAGACTTGATCCCTCGAGGATTACACACACATTATACATGTAAAAAATAAAATTCCATTCGGAAGCTTCTATTTTCTTGCTAGTCTATTCAACGATAAAATGTGTCAGATAATTATAACTTTAGTACAAACCAAGAAAAGGGGGATCAAGTCTCCCCATTTTGAAAGTACGGCATATCCTTAAAAATTTAAGGAAATCTTACAATTTCAAACACTCCATATTCATCGAAAATTCAAGAAAACTCGAAAAGAAAATGAATAGGAAGACTCTGGAATTATTTTTCCTTTAAATAAACCATGTGCTCAAAGGGGGATCAAGTGTCACCCATTTTTGAAAAATACATCATAAGACATGCCTCCATAAAAACACAGTTTTGCAAACTTTAACAATAATTTAAAGGCCTTCTGTTGTGTATTAACTTGCAATAGATGTTACCTGCCATTTTGTACGGAAATCGGATCTAGTTTTGTGTTTTTTCTTAAAGTTTCAGGTAAATTAAGAAAAAGGGATCAAGTCTCCCCTAAAGTTTAGTTTTGTAAAATCTGTCGTTGCTAATGCGTTTTTTCTCGTATTTTTTTGTACAAATGGCGCCGAGGCGATGAATGAATGCATATTGATTGTTGAGCTCGTTTCATGTTATTGTTTTATTACAAAAGCCAATAAATACTATTTTAAAATTAACATGTCGTTCTGTGACTGTGACGCTTCAGACAATCTTACCGAGACAATCTTTTTTTTTATATTTACTAAGCACAATCAATGTTTGCTTGTTTTTTTTACCGGTAAAAAAGTTTAAAACTAAATGAAATTTGTTAAAAACAAACCTAAGGCATCTACAAAAGTTGCCAAAACAAACTATTTTTGAAATCCCTTAATTGTTTTCTTGTGTTTTCCTGCAATAATATTTTATATTGCGCATTTTTTTTTTTTACAGAAAGTGTTTAAAAAGTATTCATTGAAGTTTTCAGGAATTTATCTATAGATCTGGATATAAACGTCCAGGTAGATTTATTTAGTGGATATTTACTATTTTTCTGTTCTTTTTTCCAAAAAACAATATTTTGAAATTAGGTTCGGAATATCGGTAAAAAAATCCTTTAGATGTTTGTTTCATGTTTGTCAAACATGTTCATGTTTGCTTCTTGATAATTTTCTTCTCATTTTACATGAAAAAGAACAGTAACTAAAAATTATTTCGGCATCTCGGATTTGAGATTTCGTGAGAAATTTGATTATCGTCATCACAGAGAACAATTATTCTGTAAATATTAAAATATCTTGATTTTTTTCCAAAACAATCTGCCTAGTGCATGGCCTAGTGAATACTACGGGAAGCAATTCATATATTCGGCAGAATTTCCTCATAAATTTTGCTTTTTCAATCCTTGTTATATGCTGGATATATGTATGCAGTAAATAAGAAAAATAAAAATATAAATATTTCGTTTTTGATTTTTTTCAATAATTTAGTTTTCCTCCGTATTCAAAAACTCTACAAATTTCTCGGAAAAATAAAAAAAAAATCCCAAAATCTCCTAAATCTTCTCAGCATAATGTTCTATGAACACTTCCACAGTTATTATCTGAGAGCTTCCTATGCCAATAACACTAGTATACAGCATTTACTCGGTAAGCTGATGATCATTTTTGGTGTAGAATCATGCCCTGAGTTCGAAAACGTGATGGAAAAAAAATACAGTAGAGCGGAAATTTTTTCGACTTTCCATACAAGGTTGATGATTTGAAATCGACTTTTGTTCTATTTTTAAACAAAGTCACTCAATTCACGCATCTCATTCTCGGTAAAAAATGCTCCGATTGAGCTGAATTTTTTACTGTAACTTGCCTACATATGATATGTCAAATAAACGTTGAGAAAGAATTTTTGGGTTGTTTTTTTCTTATTCAAAAAAATACATTTCTTCAAATATTTTTGGAAATTTTGCTAAAATTTTAGGAGTTTGTCCCAAAAACTCGCCAATATCTTGAATATCATCAATCTGACGCAAAACCTGCATTCAGATGATCGAATGGCATTGTATTCAGCTTTTGATTTATGGAAAAAGATTTGAAATTGGTTCAACAAAACGCAGGATATTTGAATTTTAGTAAATTCCATATTTAAAAAAAATGTAAAACTCGATATTGAGCTAAAATTCAAAAACTGCTCTACTTAAAATTTTTTGAAGCGCGGTTTCGAAATCAGCACTAAATTGTACTTTAAAAATTTTGGCCGGTTACAGAAGTTCACGACTTTCGTTTTATTTTGTAAACTGGTGTAATCATTTTGCATATCGTGTGGTAGACACGAAGATTCTCTAAGCCCGAGGAAGTCAATGAAATTTCCTCTACAAAAAGTTCCCAACCCAACTAGAAATCGAGCCCCACATAACCAGCATGGTCATGCTAAATACCCACAGCTGTAGCCTTTATAGCTGTGGCTATGTATGCCCTTTAGTATAAAATAGAAAACTTTTAGTAAAACTGTAGAGAAAATAACGCATTATATTTATGTGTTTTTGATTTTTACCAAAAGTAAAAAAAAGCTGCCACAAGAAATCCTCAAGAATTCTATATTTTTTGATTTTGTAGATCGACAGGAAATATTAAAAAAAAGACTAGGATTTTTTTTTTTTTTTTGAGCGGTATGGATTTTTTCCATAAAATCTTTTTATTCTTAAAAATTTAAAAACAGCAAACCGTTCAAAATATCGATGCATAACACCATTATAGGTGGAACAGTGGAGAGCGATAGAAATAGGTATACAAGGTGCCTGATAATGGAGAATACATTCTATACAAAAATCATTACTTAACTAAAAATCATGCATTGATACATTTTTGATAGGATAGAATGTTATTTTAATTTTCTGAAAAAAAAAATTAAATTGAAATAAATCTCTTGGCCTTAAATTATTAAAACAGTCTTATACGATTACACTTTTATAACATCAAAGAACGCTGAGAGTCCTTTTAGAATAATAGAATTAAAGATCTAATATTTTACAATAAAATATATTTAAAAAATGGACCGATTTGTTCGCTAAATTGTCCTTATATTCAAGAAGAGGCCAAAACATGTCCATAACACAACAAATCTCTAGGGCCCATATAGCCGAGGCGGTAAACGCACGGGTATTCAGCATGACCATGCTGAGGGTGACGGGTTCGATTCCCGGTCGGTCCAGGATCTTTTCGTAAAGGAAATTTCCTTGACTTCCTTGGGCATAGAGTATCTTCGTGCCTGCCACACGATATACACATGCAAAATGGTCATTGGCAAAGGAAGCTCTCAGTTAATAACTGTGGAAGTGCTCATAGAACACTAAGCTGAGAAGCAGGCTTTGTCCCAGTGAGGATGTTACGCCAAGAAGAGGAGAGGAACACAACAAATCTGCATTGTATTCCATTCTGCAGCTTTCAGTTCCACAACACTATCACGCTACAGCTTTGGTCTAAATATGTGTGCCCCGGATACGAACTACTCTACCCGATACGAATGAGCGAAAAATGTGGGCCGGAAACTAATCGATATATTAATGTTGTCGCCGCCGTCTCCGTCGTCGTCGTCGTCTTCAAGGATACTCGAGTCGGGGATTCCACGCCGAGCGCGCCAAGGTGGCAAAACCAGGCTGCAAAGCAGCCCAGTGAACCTGACAGTGAACGAAGAACTCGAAAGTCATGGTCAAAGTGGCTGGTGCTGACTGCTGGCTGCCGTGTGGTCCTAATTTCCAGCTGGAATTCTCAGTTGAGTTCTGGCGTGAGTTAGTGGTTGTCGTAGTGGAACAGAGAATCGAAAATGTCGCGTCGCGTTCAGCTAGCTATGGTCGCGTTTGCGTGTCCCATTAGCACTAATGAATGGTCGCAAACTTTCAAATTAACAGCGCGACAATGCGGTTGAAGGTGTGAAAAACTTTTGATTATCGTTTTGAGGATTGCTTGGTGGCAAATTACACGTTTACTGGTTTGCAGGATGGTATGACCATCTCTGAACAATGGGATTTTAAACAGATATGATACTGAGTTATTTTGCATGTTGTGTTGCCGAAGACGACATGGTTCTAAGTCGGCAATCTCACGAACTATTAATTATTTTTGAAAAAGAAAATTAAGAAAACTGGGACATACCGAGAATCGAACATAGAGACGTATTGAGCTTTGTAATAACGTATTATTCATCACGGCCAAGATCATTATTAAGTCAAAATGTGTTATTTTTCCATTGTCAGTTATCTCAAGATCCAAACTTTTCAGACAAGCCTGAATCATTTAGGTATGTACAAATCACGCCTCCCTCGCTCATCGTGAGACGATGGTTGTCATTTTGATTTAGCATCGTCGGAGTTTTTTAGCGCCACACAGTCGTATAATGCCGACATAAGACAGCAGAGGACGAGCAGAATAAGTCAAAGAGTGAGACAGAGTAGGCAGCAGAACAAACTGGTGCAGCTGTTCATTAGCACCACCGCCGTTCGCGTTCGTCTCCCCGTTTGACTAGAAGCCCCTGGCGAAGATCGGACAGCTGAAGACATGCTGACAAGATTCTGACTAATCCATACAATAGTTAATACAGCGGTTTAGAGATCCCGAGCGCAACAACGACAGCGATAGCTGTAGCATAAATTTTCCTGGAACAGTTGCTCAGCATCGCGGCTTATTAGATAGGTCGTACAGAATAACTTAAAGTGAGAAAAAAAACTTCATCTGCAATATGACCCAAATGGAGGAAAAACCAAACAGTTCGCCGAGGTAATAGCCAACACCCAGGTATAGAGAGGAGTTCTAAAACATCGAATCGGGTGTCGTCATCCTACAGTTCGGTGGGTTCGAACGAGCGGTCCGAGCTAATGGGGGCATCCATAAATTTCAGCCGATGGACCGTGGATGGTTTAATTTTCGCGCGGGTTGATTTGATTGGCGGCGGCGAACGGCGGCGGTCGGCAGTCAGTGTCTAGTCTATGGGAAAAACAAAACTGACAGCAGTTTAGGTAGGCGGTAGTTTGGCGGGAAAACAGCGCAACGTTTCGAAATTGGGCGGAATAAGACATAACAGCAGCGCGAAGCTTTGACGATTGTTTTTTCTAGGGGTAGGTATGTTATTTCTTACGACGACCGACGGCCAGTTGATGAATGACGATTTCATCGATGTTGGTTCGTTTTGGGGAAATGATTGTTACACTAGAAAGGAGGAATTTTAATGGGACAACTGCTATACAGCAAGTTGAGAACGCCTCTTCGTTTTTACAAATTTCTCAGGATGTCTGATCAACACAAGTCACAAATTGTTTCGAATTATGTACTCAATTAAAACACAGCATGGTAAATTATTAAGAGACAAAAAAAAGCTTATGGAATGTAAAGAACCGCAGATTCGTTACCTGTTCTGTGGCGAACGTGGTTAACGCACACTGTCTAGTGAGATGCTCCCCATTTGGGTTCAAATCCCACGGTTCCTTTTTTTTTCACAAAAATATCCTTTTTTTTGCTTCTTTTTTCAAATGAATTCCTTTGTGTTTCTGTTGTAATTCTGCCTCAGAATTTCTAATAACAAAGATTTAGTCATGAATTTTACGAGTAATTCACAGTTTTTTCCTGAAACTTCTTCTAAATTAGTTTTTAAATTCTTCCATTTATCAAATCACTAATAAAATCATTCTGGCATTTCTATAGAAGTAGCTTTAAAAATTTCTCCCCTTCACCAGCTGCAGGAATCCCAGCACTGCAGTAGAGAATTCCTACAGCAATTCTTGGAGGAACAGCTGAATAAATTTACATTCCAGGGTGTCTACTGCCTAAAAACCCTAGAATTATCAAGGAGTTTTGTTTCGCTGGAATTATCAGGGAATCCTGTAATTAATCTTGGAATTTTATTAATGAGAAGTTTTACTAAAACGTACGTTTTGGATTACTGTGGGAATGTCTAGTTCTTTGCAGCATAAATGCTTTTTGAACATTTTCAAGAAAAATAAGCTATAAGTCGTATGAATAAATATTAAAAGTAGAAAGGTTTGAACCTTATAAATCTCTTTTAGTTTATTTTTGTGGAATGTATGGACAGTGCTTATTATTCATAGAGGTGCTGTTTTTCGTGAATAATAGAGAACTGTTGACCGGTGCTTACCTAAAGTTAAACTGATTAAATGTTTTAAATGATTTTCGGAAACTTTCTCAAATTAGTTTTTGAAAAATCTCTAGATGTTTCTAATGCAATCTTTAATAATGTTTAATAAAATTAAAAAAATAATAAAATAGTTGCACACTAGGCCGTCCCTGTTTTTGCAAAAGTTGGAAATGTTAAAAGTTCAATATTGCAAAACGATCGTTTTAGCTAAAAAACCATCAAATTTTAGAGGACTTAAACCCCATGGGGGACCACTTAACCTTGAGATACGGACTTCAAATTTTGGCATAATGGTTTTTAACCTAAAACGATCGTTTTGCAATATTGAACTTTTAATATTTCCAACTTTTGCAAAAATATGGATGGCCTAGTGCACACTGTGCTTACAAAAAAAATATTAATTTATAAAATGGCAGGCAATGAAAGACCTTCAATTAATAACTTGGAAAATCCCAAAAAAAAAACATTAAGTTGAAAAGAGTCAGGCATAATATCAGTG
>NC_085137.1:495254881-495281594 GCF_035046485.1 Aedes albopictus | reverse complement strand
AGTCATACGCGATCTTATGCGTAATTTAGGTTATGTGCTACGACGACAGTGCAGATCGTGGCCTACCAGTTGAGTCGAGCCTTCGCGTGGACCTATTCGCAACAAGCCTAATTAATTCTATATTTTCACGGGGGAGAAATGCGGTCTACTAGCAGCAGTGCCAGATCAGGCCGATGAGTGCGAAACCAATCAGGCATTACATCATCGATTAACGATGATGGTTTTCTGTGTATTTATTTTCGAGAAGCTTACTATGTGCTACCCTGATCAGTAGCTGGATACAACGTGAACATTTATTACTTTTAGTATAATATAGGTTGAGTTTAAATAAGGGCGAAAGTAACATGAGCGAGTTCTCTTCATGGACTCTCTCTTCTGCAAATTAAAGTGACAAGATGCAAATTTAATCGAACTTTTTTACACTTAGACGCTAGATTGCATCGCAACCTAGCGATTTATGACCATAAAGTTCAACCATACCTGCATCTTGTCGCTTTAATTTGCAGAAGAGAGAGTCGATGAAGAGAATTCTCTCATGTTACTTTCGCCCTTATTTAAACTCATTCTAGAATATTGTGTAATTGGCTTGAGTTAGGATCCTGTCGAAATTAGAAATGTCTGGACTTCCTTGATAATAACATATCTTAGTAACTACTACAAGAAGTTTTAATACAAAGATGGCAAATTCACAAAAAGTTGTGAAAGTACTTATAGAATACTGTGCCTCCTGTCTTCTAGATATTTTTCGATTTTTTTTATAACGTCACCAGGAGATTTATTGAATTAACACTGGAATTGTGCTAGAAATTCTAGCATAGATTTTTCATGACATGGGAACATTATTAGGGTTCTTATTATTATTAAGAATCTCATCTAGATTTGGATGGATATGCATGGGATCCCCGAAAAAAAATCCAGAAAATAGATCCTGGGAGAATTCACGGAAGGAAATCTTTAAGCAATCCCAGAAGTAGTCCTTGTAAGAGAAGATTTTGAGGGAATACTGTAAAAAGTTCTCGTCAGGGTTCTTTCAGAATTCCTGAATGGATTTCAGAAAGAATTCCTGAAGTAACTGCACCTGTAGGAAATTTGGAAGGACTTTCTGAAGGAATCTCGAAAAGAATTCCTGAAGCGACCTCCAAAAACCTCCTACAGGGATCCCGGGTAAAATAGCTGGAATTTCCAAGAATACTTTCTGGATGTCCAAAAAACTTCTGAAGACATTCCAAAATAAATCCTTGAGAGAATCTCGAATGGAATTCCTGGAGGATAACCGGAACTCATTGAGAAATTCCGGAAGAAATCTCTTGAAGTGCCAGAAGGAATCTTCGAAGGAATATCTGGAGGTATCTCAGATGGAACCTTTTTGAAAACTTCAGAAGGGATCCTAGAGCGAATTTCTGAAGGAAACCTAGAAAGAATCTAAAAAATCCCAGAAAGGATCTCTGAAAGAATCCCGAGAGAACTACCTTGAGGAATTCTTGCTAGAGCTCTTGAAGGAATCCCAAACGGAATCTCAGAAGAAACTCCTGAAAAAAGGGATCCTAAATAAACTCTTGAAAGAATCTGATCAAGCACAATCTACGAATTCCAGAAGAAACTCCTGTGAAAGTCCTAGAAAAAATTTGTGGAGAAACCGGGAAGGATTTCTTAGACCCTGGATGGAATTTCTATGGATCTCAGAAGGACTTCCTGGTCAGTGATAATTTGGGGTATCTAGTATTTTAGCTATTTGGCGGCAAGAGACATATTAAAGGAGCTTAATGCATGGGAAAGATACTTAATTCGTAAAAATGGGCCTGAGGATCACTGATGTAGGTCATCATATTTGGCTCATGATTTTATTTCGAAATTTTTAGTGCCTCCATAAATTCAAGAAAAGTGCGTGCGATAACGGGATCGGTGGAATCGCATGCATGCGCGTGGCGTCTGCAGCAAAATGTATGGGAGAATAGGAGGTCGCCTAACGTTTTCATCGATATACCATTGTTGCGGTCAATGCACACCTTAATTTTTGAATGTTTTGGAAAGCTTAGACTCTCAGATTTCTAATGATGAGTTCGAATTTGAAATCGGTGGTTGGGAACACAGCGAAAATCTCAATTTAATGAGCGTGGCAGGGTGACTCTCTCGATGGACGACTTTGGATGGCGCATGCTCGTTCTAACGTCTCGAGGTCAGTCTTGGTCCACTTTACCACTTCAAAGCTGTAGGTCAACAAGGGCACAGCAAACGTGTTGATCGCCTTCACCTTGTTGCCGGCTGACAGAAAGCTCCTCAGAACAGAGTTGACACGATGCAAGAACTTGTCCTGCAGTTCCTTCTTGATCGCTGTGTGACAAATACCTCTCAGTTGCAGGAAGCCGAGGTTTTTGGTCGCTTCGCTTTCAACCATATTCCGAATCTCCTCCTGTTCGTTGACGCGGAAACAGCTGGCGTCCACTACTTGACCCCGGCGAAGATGGACTGACCGACATTTGTCAATTCCAAACTCCATCCGGATGTCGTTGCTGAACACCGTCACAAGCTGCAACAGTTGATGCAGCCTCTGTACTGATTCCGCAAACAGCTTCAGGTCGTCCATAAAGAAGGTGTGGGTTATTCTTGTACTCCTTCCTCCACTTTTTAGTTGGTAACCATAGTTGCATTGGTTGAGTGCCCTGCTGAGGGGGTTCATCGCAAGGCAGAACCATAGCGGACTAAAGGTATCGCCTTGAAATATCCCCCTCATGATGCTGAGAGTTTTATTATTATTATAGAGTTTTGGCACTTCCCAGCAAAACTTGCTGGAAACTTTCACCTACCCCGGGCAATCGGATTGCCAAAGGGCTCTGTGGATCTCATTAGCCGGTGTTATGCTTATCCTATAATGAGTCTGCTACGGATTTCAGTTGTGTTGATTCAGGAACCGCCTAACTGTACTACAGGTTCCAAGAATCACCGCTTTCAGGATGCTGTTCAGGTCCTTCTTCAGTTCCAGCTCGTCTAGGGACCTTAGGAGAGATTTAGGGACCACTCCGGTTGCCGAGAGGACAACCGGAACTATACGGACGTCCTTCAAGTGCCACATCTGCTTCAACTTCTCCGCTAGGTCGTGGAGCTTGGTTATCTTGCCGGAGAACGTTGATTGGACATTATGGTCTAACGTCTAACGGTACAGCGATGTCGATGAG
Source organism: Aedes albopictus (assembly GCF_035046485.1). NCBI lineage: Eukaryota > Metazoa > Arthropoda > Insecta > Diptera > Culicidae > Aedes > Aedes albopictus. Next base: position 495,278,421 of record NC_085137.1, on the reverse strand, counting down.
GGTTACCCGCTTCATCCTTTTGTCGTAAACCATAATGTCGGGCCGGTTGGCACGAATGAGGACGTCCGTAATGATCTCGCGATCCCAGTACAGCTTTATGCAACTATTTTCCAGAACCGGGTCCGGCTGGTACTTGTAGTAGGGTACAAATCTGTCGACCAAGTTGTGCTTTAAAGCAAGCTGTTGGTGCACAATCTTGGCAACTTCGTTGTGACGATCGAGGTAGGCAGATCCAGCTAACACTGAACAGCCTGCAACGACATGCTTGATCGTTTCTCCTACTGAATTGCACTTCCTGCAGCGGTCCTCCACGTCTTCGTACAAAATGTACCGCCGATAGTTCTTCGTCGCATTTACCCGGTCCTGGATGGCTACCATGAAACCTTCTGTTTCCGAGAAGAGGTCACCCCGCACCAGCCACGCGTTCGACGCCGCCTTATCGATGTGCTCGAGCTCCAGTTGATGGGGGTGCGTCCCATGCAACTCCTTCTGCTTCCACGCTACGATCATCCCGTCAACGGTCTTGATGTCGCAGGGTTTCCTTATGATGTTCTTCCAGTCAGTGTGTCAAATTTTCGAACCTTCCTAACGAAAAATGACGCCCGTATCTATTCATTCATTTGCACCACCACTCTCAATCAGGTGGCGAATGAATGTTCACCACAAATGATTTGTTCATGAAAGCGTTTCCAGTCGTCTACTTTATTTTCACTTTCGCATATTCATTCCATTTTGTGTACATTCATTTCATGTTGACAAAGCTCAATGAATATTATCATTCGATAAAAATCAATTGCGAATAGTGACTTTTCTCAGTCGTAAGTGAAACGCTGTCGCGCTTATTAAGAAATTATTCTGTAGTGGATCCGAAGGAAAAAACATGGAAAATCAAAGCCAACCGTCAACGCCTACGCCGTCATGTTCAACAGACGTTGAAAGTTTGACCAGAAAAACCAAGAAACGAAGCGATAATAAGAAAACGCTCAGTGAAATCGCGCTTGGCTTCATCCACCGGGAAGGAATCAGAGCTTCTTGCATCATCGATCCAGGTAGTGCCTGCAATTACACGCAGGATAAAATCGATGTTGGCAATTTCATCCGCCATTTCCGCACTCGCCATCTGGACCAAGCTACGGAAAAAGGACTGTTCAGAGACCCAGAAGTTCCAGTCAAGAAACAACGGGTAGTTGCTAAACGGATGGTCGCCATGGACACGCCTCTTCTGATGGACTCCTTGACACTGATGTTAACGGTTCACAACCTTCCGGTACGATGCCTTCAATGGAGAGGATTCAAGCAACTTCTTGATCCCCTGGCGTCAGCGTGTGGTGTTACTGTCAACGGAGTGAACATGATGGGCAATGTTAAGAACGTCGCTAAGAAAATTCGTGAACTGATTGCCGAGGAAGTATCCGGACGGTTGATCAGCCTTAAGATTGATTCTGCTACTCGTCAAAATCGGCACATTTTGGGAATAAATGCCCAATACGGAATAAACGGTGTCGTCGAGATACGGACGTTGGGTAAGTACAAACACTATGATGTGGCAATTAAGAGAGGGCTTTACAGACATGTCCCACTTCTCTTCTTTGAAAAAAGGCGAACAGATGGAGTGTTTACATTTTAGGGTGTGGGACCATTTGCAATTACATAACAATTGGCCTAATATTTAGTACAAAGTAAGATACGTATATCATTTAGCCATGTATAAAATTCGTTAGCGTGAAATTAAAAAAAAAGTCCTCCAAACAGTCTTACACCCTATATCAGTAAAACTTTGATAAATACTCAAAATTTGCTATGACTAAAAGTTGAGTCCTCATAGGAAAACTGGACGAAATGTTCTTAGAAGTTTATGGGTGCTGTTTTTTTTTTCAGAAATGCTAGAAGTTCAAGAGCGTCAGACGGCACGGTTTCTTAAAACTAAGGTGTTGGAAGTAATCCAAAGCTATGGTATTGGAATTGATCAAGTTTTTTTCTGTTACGTGCGACAATGGAGCCAACATGGTGGCCACTGTACGCGAATTAAAGCAAGAAGTCGAGCTACTGTCGAATGATTTCGACAACGTCATCGAAATGGAGAAGCAGGATAATGAATCACACGAGTTCACGGCGGCTCTAAGTAACGAGCTTAGCGAAAACCTGAATTTGGTGCGCTGTGCAGTTCACACACTCCAATTGGCGATATTGGACGTGGTCAATAAGTCAGACGCTTCTGTAAAAATTGTTACAGACATTGCTAAAAAATGCAAACACGTAAAGTACACACTAAGTTTCAACACAGCGAACATCTCATATCCCCCTGTTTGGGGAATCACTCGATGGTGTGGGATTTATGAAATGAATCAAAGTTTCGTAGACAACGAACATTTTTTCAAGGAACTGGCACAACAGTTTCCAGAATTAGGTAATTTATTATATACTTCTTTGTAATAGGTTTACTAATATCTTTTTCTCATTTTTAGAACTTGGCGAAACATGGGACTTTATTCGCATCTACCAGCAAGCCTTCAAGCCGCTCTACTTGTGCAACAAGAACATGCAGGCGCGGCATGTGTCACTGCCAGATTTTTATCTGCAGTGGCTTATGGCTATAATGGAAGTGAGAAAAATGAAGCAAAATCGGTTCTCAGAACCATTACAAGAGGCATTGACGAAGCGGCTGCAAAATCTACTCAAATCCAGAGCTTTTAAAATAGCTTTATACTTGGATCCTCGCCTGAATTATATGGGATCCAAGTTGTTCAGCTCAGAAGAAAAAGAGCAAATACAGGTAATTACATACTTATAATGCTATCACAGCTGCGTATTTGTCTTGCAGCCATCCAGAACCGTTTTAATATTACAACATATTACTATTCCAAATAAGAAGAAAAACCATCACAACAATACTCTTCTTGATGTGTTCGGAAATAACTAGTTTTCGAAAATTGTGCAAAATTACCTTATTGTAGTTTCACCTTAACTCATAAATTTGATCTAGTTAATCAGAAACAACTCAGAGTTTGCATATGGTCAAATTACACCTAACCAGGTTTAACCTAACCGCACCTAACTGAAGTTTTGATATAAGTGTTCCATTTTTTCAGATTTGGTTATACTGAAATTCTTACGAATAGGTATTTGGGGTTAAATTGTAAGATGTTTTTATTTCCTTCAATGCGCATCAATAGTTTCAACCGTTTTAACAGGTTTATAACATATAGCTTAATTTTACAGGGTTATATAATCGAAACGTACAACCGTATTTGCTCTTATCGGAAGTCTGCACAATCAGTCAACATGGACACTTCGTCATCTACTCAGGAGGACGATTTCGACTCGTTCATCACTGAGATGTACGGAGAGTGCGATGCCCCTGCCTCTTGTGAAACCAGCTCCCGGTTCCTCCAGCAACTAAAAGCTCTGGATGTTGAACCTCGGCGCCATCATGGTTACGATGTATGGAAACACTGGGTTGACAAGCTTGACACACATCCTGAACTCTACGCCGTGGCTTTGGTTGTTTTGGCTGTACCATCGAACCAGATATCAGTTGAAAGATCTTTCAGTGCGTTACCGTTGGTTATGACAGATCGTCGTCATAACATTGGAGAAGAAAATCTTGCGAATATCCTTCTCGTAAAGCTCAACGAACCTTTGTTTGATACTGCTATGTCGCTGTTGTACCCAACGACCTAATATGCTGTCAATGATAGTCCATCGACGTTGTGAAATTCAACATTGCCTGTTATCCTTCGCCTGCTTCTATCAATTTCCTGGAGCGCTTCTCTCGTTTTCCAAAAAAGAAACGACAACGTAGTGATGATATCAATATTCTATTTAGTATTGTTTTTTTTTTCTGTTTACATCTACAGTACATTTCGTACAATCATTAACCATTAGGTAATATTATCATTATTATATTTCTTGTTATTTTTTTTCATTTCGCTCAAGCTGCAGCTGTTAAACAATGTTGATCTCAAATGGCTTCTTGAAATCCGGTACATCCAATCAGCATTGCTATAAGAAAGAAGAAAGAATTAGTTGAATTAAGAACAAAAGTGAAAATCCCATCATATTTCATGTTTGTAATAAATATTGTTATACATTAAAACATCAACTAAACGATTGCATTGCGTATATATCTACATATCTATTTCTTTTATGCGCTGCACGAAAATTTATAAACGAAAATGCTTATACACCTCCGCTCGTACTGGTACGTTGAATCGTTTTGGTGTTTTCGGTGCAATTTTCTTTGGCCCATTCGTGTATTAATTGTAGAAGACACCAGATCGATTGAACGTACAAGTGGGGGTCTATCAGCCAGATATAATTGTATGTCAGTATGGGGCTGTCCATAAACCACGTGGTCATTTTTTTGGGACTTTTCAACCCCACCACCCCCCCCCCCCCGCGTGGTCATTTGTCCATACAATTTTTTTTATTTGTCCATACAAAATGGTCATTGGCCGAACCCCCCTCATGACCACGTGGTTTATGGACAGCCCCTATGTATTGTTAAACCACCCGCCAAATGAAAGCTAAGAGTCTCCGCTTTGATTTGGTGCTAAAAGCAAAATGTTCTATCGGGATTAATTTTCCTATTATATATTAAGTTTGGGTAAAAATTACTCAAAAATGGATACTTGTTATAAATTTGTTCTAGAAAACACGGCTCTAGACCCAAAGGGTAGAGAATTCCGTAGAGGGTATCCTATTTTAACAATCTGCTCTCTAACCTTTCTGGTGGTTACATAGAACCTGAAGAATACAAACAATCTAGAAGTCCCATATCAAAATGTGACATAGGTGGTTCCTATGAGGACAGCCATAAAGTGAGTAAAGTGAGACCCAGTGAGACCATACTGGGAGAAAATCAGAGGAATATATTCTTTACACGACAATGTACACCAAACTTGAAAACAAAACAAAATTGTATAGATTTTTCATGTACCGTCAGAGTACCAGTAGCCGCTCGTGTTCCAATAGCCGCTCATAGCCATGAAACTCATGTTTACCGGCATAAATATGTGCAATCCACCCTCCGCACGAATATAATTCAATATTTTCAGTGCATTTTTTGAATATCCGTGCTGAAAATATTCTATTATTTTTGCAGATAACAGTTTTAAGCTCGTGAGCGGCTATTGGAACACGAGCGACTACTGGTACACTGTCTTCATTGTGCCTTAACTCATATAGAGGGAGAACTCACCTTATTACTGGAAACATGGTATAGTTTTTGTGATGAAATGGTGAAACGACTGGGAGATTCCTTTCTGCATGAAAAACCAGGATCCTCTGATTCATCCGGTAGGTCAATTTCCAAGAAATGTAACTGGTATCTTGGGCTCCCAGGCTGCTGCATGTGACTCTTGGTGTGGCAAGAGCAATCCACAAATCAGAGATTAGATTTTACAGTTGCTTTCTTCATCCAGTACATTTGTCAATTGCGAAGTGATTCATGGTGCTTCACTTACGATTTCTTCCTGCCTCTTGCTGTTGAAACACACTGGATCTTGCAGAACCGCTATCGTAAATCACTAAAAGAAACAAAGTATCAGTTTTTTTTATATAAAACACAAACCGCTCACGTAGTACTTCCCGTAATCCTTTCAATTTCGTCCCGGTTCGATGTATTTTCATTAATTTTCGTGCTAAATACTGCGTGCGACAAATATTTTTGTTGTTTACAACTAAAAGAGCTCTGACCGTTTTGACAGATAACTGTTTTGTGATTGCGGGCCAGGCCGCAGCTTGCTCAGATTGCATCGGTATTGTGCATCTCTCTCGCAAGTCACAACTCAATCTTGAAATGCGATGATGCAAATTTGAGTGAGTTTACTTCAAATCTTGCCGATTTCTTCAGTAAATATTTACAGAAAACTGTGCACTTTAGATACAACAAGGGATACAAACACAGCTCCCTACAAATTCACAGTTTTTAGGATTGATCGCATTTATCGTTCGCGCGTCAAGTGTGTGATTGTCCATTTTTGAATGAAATTCATAATACCACCCGTGCTGTGCGTGCAACGGGCAGATGAACAGGGAAGCTTGTCTACCGAGCACAGCACTATGTTCATTTGAAGATGATTGGGGGCGAATGGAATGGGAATGAAAATTGTTTATAAGGGAAATGAGAAACGATGAACTATTCATTGAATGAATAATTGGAGAGTGAGGTTGTTTGTGAATATCGGATGGAAAGGATTCGATTTTCAGTCAGTGAAATTGAAAATTTTAGTCTCTGCTTCCAGTTATTCATGAAAATGAGCATGAGCATGAGCATAGAAATGTAAATATCTATTGCGCATTTCCCACCTCACTGGATCCCTTTCGCAGTAAGTATAAGTGCGGGATCGTGAAGAAAACTGCGATTTTGCGCAGAAGACACCGAAACGATTCGATGCAAAATCGCAGTTTTCTTCACGATCCCGCACTTATACTAACTGCAAAAGGGGTCCAGTGGGTGGGAAATGCGCAATACAAAGTTTTTTTTTTAGAAATTCTTCCAGGGATTTGTAGTAGTATTCCTGCTTATATTTTCCCAGAAATTCCTCCAGCATTTCCTCCAAGGATTTTTTTCTACGGATTCAAAAATTTCTCCAAAAATATTTCCTAGTAATTCCAACAGTATCTCCATTGGAAATTTGTCAAGAGATTTTCCAAATTCACCTAGGATTTTTTTTTAAGAAAATCCTCCAGGTACTCTATTGAAGGATATCTACAGGAACTCTTCTAAAGTTTCTCAACATTTTTTTTTCTTGGAGTTTCACCAAGCGTTTCCCAAGAAGATTCTATAGAGCTCCTCCAGGAATTTCCGCAAAAAAAAATCTCTTGAGATTCCTTTAGTAATTCCTCTGCGATTTCCTTCAAAAATACCATCAGGTATTTTACAGGAATTATATTGGAGATTCCTTCAAATATTTCTTGATGATTTTTTATAGTAATTTCTAAATGTATTTTATCTGAAATTTCTGCAGGATTTCTTTAGAAATATCTCCTGAGACTCTTTCAGTATTGAAAGGTCTTGTTTAGAAATTTACAAGGGTTTTCTTTAATAGTTATTACATGGATTTTTCTTCATAAGTTTCCGCTAGCTTTGGAAAAAATCATGCGCAAATTTCCCCAAAAGTTCTTCCAGGGGTTCCAGCTGAAATTCTTACAAAGGATCTTGTTGTAGATGCTCCTGTGATTCCGACAGAAATATTTCTGGAATTCCTGCAAATCTTTCTCCAGAGATTTTTCGGCAGCTGTTCTTGAAATTGCACCTTGAATCCCTTTGCTGAATCCAAGAACAGAAGATACCTGTGGAGATTCCTAGAAAAAAAAAATACTGAAAAATTTCTGAAGCAGTCTCTGACAGAATTTCTGTAGATACCTCAGACGAAATGCTTCGAAAAATTTATTATACAACTTCTCAGGATATGAGTGAAGAGCTTGCTGAAATTTTTGAAACCCAGTCCTGGAGATTTTTTTTAAGGAATAACTGAGTAAATTTCTAAATGGAATTTTTATTTATGGCATCCATAAACGAATACTAGGAAGAACTGAAGAACCCTCTGCAGGTACTTGTAGTATTATTTCTTGATAAATTCCCGGAGATGTTGAAAGAAATTCCTGGAAAAAAATTGAAGGCATCCATAGAGGAATTACTACAAAAATCTCTGAAAAAATGCAAAGAAGTCTCTGAAGAAATTTCTGCTAGAATATCTAGATGTAATCCTCAAAAAAGTGGAAGGAATGTTTGCCAGAACGGAAAATTTCAAGGAATGTTCGGAGGAACACCTGAAACAATTTTGTGGCATGTTTGTGAAGGAATTCCAAAAGATTTTTTTGAGAAGTTTCAAGAAGAATTCCTGGAGAATCCCTGAGAAAAATTGCTGGAGGAAGTTTCTACTTAATCCCTGAGAGAGTTCCTTCGGAAATTTCTGGATGTCATCCACATTTTTTGGCTTGCAATCGAAAAAGCCCAAAGCCGCATATTTTGCCCTCTAAATTGAGGTATAGCTCAAAATTGTGACGTGCTGGAGCAAATCTGAGCCCGGATTCGGATTCAGCGGCCCAAAATCTGTCAGAGCCAGTTCTTTCTGATAAAATAAATCCAACAATACATGATTACATAACTATATGCATTTTGAACTCACGAAATTGCTGTCAAAAATACATAACTTTAGGATAACGAGATTGTAGTGTATTCACTTCATAATGAGTTCAAATGCCTATATGTCTCGACCCAAGTGCCCAGATATCGTTGCAGCACGGTATTCAACAATCAGTGAATGGAGGATCAAGTGGGCAACTTGCCACAGAAGGAGACGAGCAAATCTCAAGGGTCTGTTTTGGTATATGCTAGAGAAGCACATACACTTCGGGTCGCGTACATACGTAACGTAACCCCAACCACATTCGACGATCTCCGCCTGCTACGTCGACACGGTGAAGATGCCATATCAAAACTTCCGTATATCTCACGGCATCAAAGTCGGCATGGGCGTTCAGCGATCAGAGAAACCCCCATCAATAACGGAAATTCGAATGTAAAAATTTTGTAAATTTCGAAGTCCCGTTGTCGTCTCACTATTGTCGCTGTCGTCGTCACCGTCGTTAATGGAGGGGGTCGATTTCGAATTTCGACTTATAGGTGAAAGCTCTCCGCTGCTGTCGCCGTTGCTGTGACAATCCACCACCGGACGAAACATGCAACCAACGAGAAACAAAACCTGTTTTAGACGAATAATCGAAATTTTCGATTCCACCTGACTACGACCAACTAGGTGCGACGACAACGACGACGACGACTTTGCCCATGCCATTGCATTGATGACGACGATGATGATGGGTTTCGGATTAGGTTGACCTGATGTGCGAGACAAAACAACAATGTGACGAGACACGTCGTATACCTACCTCTAAAAGAAAATCTCGTCGTCGCTTTGGCGAATTGATATTTTGCTTTTAATATGCACTCGTGAACATAAAATTCGCTTCGATGGAGCCACTCGCAGCGTAACGATATTGTATGGTAGTAGATTTGTCCGATTGAAAAGGTTGTTTATTAATTGAGGGAAATTTTCTCCTACTTGCTTGCTTATAGACAAGAGGTGCGTCGAGATGCTAGATGTATTGTTAGAGTATCGTTAGGTGACAATGATTTATTGTTTAGAGAGGTTTTGTAAAGGGGGAATGAGGAGCTGTGTGTCACTACTGATTGAGCCATTGAGCTAATGAAGCTCATTTAAGCTAGTGAAATTAACGGCAATGAGCTTGTAATTGGTAGAAAACTATATGAATGACGATAACCTTTATTGTAAGCTCTAGATTGTTTTGGGACTGTCTGTATATATGAAAGGTTATCAACAGTGGAACCACAAGATTAATAAGTCCATCATGGGGTCTATCATATTTCAAGCCTAACTTTACCAAACACCGTATCTAACAAAATCCACGAACGGAAAAAAAATCGAAGGGGAAGTTCGCTGTTCCCATAGCAACTCATACATTGAGCATTTCGGAAACGTGATAAATCCGTTTTTTTTCACAAATCATTCCCAAAAGATTTATTAAGAAAAATAATGAAGCACTACAACTGCACATTAAAATATAACATATTGAAGTAGAACCTTACAAATGCGTAATAAATTAGGACATCACATATGGACGTACACAACACAGAACATATATTTTGCCCTGTTACCCTAGTGGATAACTATTTCCAATGGCAGGATGACGAGGTTTCATATATGTTGTTGGTCCATCAGTCAATCCTGTAATCGTATTTTCTCTGGCGGTTGCCTTTCGTTCGCAGCATTAGTTGCTTTCATAGCTTGAGTTTTGTCTAGGAATTTTGATTCCTAAGGGGGCATGCCGATTCGGGTTTCATCACTAGAGTTCTATAACTTGAAGTCTGTGCCAGGGAAAGGTTTACATCTTGAGTACTTAATCGTGGCCCGAAATGGCCTGAATGTTGGCAATCGATATAGGATTGCAGGCCTCTATTCTGCCAGAGCACTATAAATGTGCATTAATACTAGGGGAATATTTACAAGTTAAAATAACACATTTAACACAAAAATAAAACTTGTGATGAATTGTGATACAAGTAGTCCTCAACAAAATTCAGCGACTTATGTGAAAATCTCTTTTTTGTTTACATATGTTACATACGGTGTTTAGTAAAGTTAGGCTTGATTTGGAGCATTTTACCAGATTTTAATTTTTTTTAGTCTTCTTCTTGATGTAACGTCCCAACTAAGACAAAGCCTACTTCTAAGATAAGTTTCTATGAGCACTTTCACAACTGAAAGCGATACAAAACCGTAACCCTCACCATGATCCTGCATGATTTGCCGGCTGTTCGAGCCCATATAAAGTTGATCATCAATACTAAGTGGGCTTCGTGGTCGTGCGGTTAGCGGCGTCAGTCGTCTAGGCGTTTCGTAAGCCTTGGAGTGCGGGTTCGATTCCCGCTCCAGCGAGGAAAACTTTTCGTCAAACGGAAAATTCTCCATTGGGCCACTGGGTGTTATGTGTGCTGTCCGTTGTCTCGTGTATATACTGTTCAGTCTGTGCAGCCTCTGGCTGAAGACGGTGTTGTGTCTTTAAAAAAAAAATAACTTCTTTTCTCGATCAGCCTTGATAGCTGTGTAGTGTCGGTAGCGGTTGTCTCAATTGACTAAGAATAGCACCGCGGACCGCCCGATCCAGTGGTAAAAGTCCACTAAACAGGTGACCCCTAATTCATGGTTTTATGCGGCTTTATGTTTACCGTGCCAAGGAACGAATCGTTAGGGGGGTCTAATAAAAACTTAATCACAAACGGAACCTGTGGAGTATTTTGATTAGTTTAAATTTTCACCTATATGGTTTCGCATTATGCGATTAACAAAGTGTATTCTGTGTGTCCTCGCATTTTGCGTTTTGGCGTTTTCCAATCGATACCGATGCTGTTGCTGGTCTTTGTTGTGCTGTTACTGCGAAGAGTTCAATCTTGCCTAGTTTGGGTAGTGAATACGGTTGGGGTAGCTCAGATCAATCTTCAGCATAAAAGAACAGCAACGATCACGCTTTGCAGACTTATGCAAAATGGTACAACTCAAGCGCCCTTTCTATCTAGGAAACCTTGTGAACCCGGTGTTTGCTATTTTCAGTAAAAATGAAATGACAAACTTGCGTGTCATGCCTTGAGTCTGAGTGCTTGTCAACAACGCAATCGTTACTACACTTATCTCTGAATTAACCACCAGAGGTGTATCTTCTGTCACAATTGATGTATCCGTTAGAAACCTCTACTGAGAAAACGTTTATTGTTCGGTCTATCAACCGCATGATGAACCAACCTCTACGGATGCTTTTAAGCAAGTTATCGCATACTGCACTTCAAAAGGCCTTCCGCTAATTGATGGCAGTGATGCTAATGCTCACCATATCATCCGGGGCAGCTCAGACATTAACTTGAGAGGCTCCACTTTGATGGAGTACTTAAGTAGTACAGATCTTGCATTACTTAACATAGGCAACCGCCCAACCTTCATAGTATCTGCTAGAAAGGAAGTGTTAGACATTACGCTTTGCTCTTGTAGAATCAGTCACAAGATGACCAATTGACATGTGTCTGATGGAAAATCTTTATCTAACCATCGCTATATTTTTTGAAAATCTTAATGTTACCACGCAAAACTTGCGTTTCAGGAACCCCCGGTCAACCAACTGGGATTTCTTCACCGATTTGGTTGCAGCCAAATTTCATGAGCACTCACCATCCATTGACACTCCTAGTGAATTAGATGATGCCGTTGATACTACAACGGCCTTCATCATAGTAGGTTGCCCTCTGCGGTTTGTGAAGATCACAAGAGGAATTGATTGATTTGTCTTTATTAGAGAGACTTTCAGCCCTTGGCTGGTTCGTCTCTAGCATCACAAGAGGAACCCCTTGGTGGAACTCTGATCTGTCCAAGCTCAGGAAACAATGTAGAAAGAGTTGGAAACTAAACGACGTTCGGCTGGATCGGAGATTTTCAGGTCGGCTCGCAAGTATACCAGAAAGCTCTTCGGTCTGCTGTACGATCCGGCTGGAAAAATCTTTGGACAAATGTTTCCAGTCTGAGTGAAAGCAGTCGGTTGAACAACATCCTTGTAAAACCTAAGGATTTTCAAGTAAACGAGCTTCGTTTGCCAAATGGTGGTTTCACTTCCTCTGATGAGGAAGTTTTGGAATGTTTATTCAGTACACACTTCGCCGGATGTGTGGATATTACATCTTCGGATGAACCTGATGTCTTTCTTGCAGTTATGATTCTTTAGCTTCGGTTTGGAGTTTCATAACTTAAGTATCGATTGAATGGGCACCAAATAGCTTTGCTCCTTTCAAATCTCCTGGGGCAGATGGGATTTATCCTATTTTGCTTCAGAAAGGATTTAATTATTTCAAACATGTTTTGAAACAACTACTTGTTTACAGTTTTGCTACAAGGTATGTTCCCAAATCCTAGCGGGATATTACTGTGAAGTTTATTCCGAAAGTGTGTCGTGCGTCGTATGGAGAAGCAAAAAGTTTCACATCCGTGATGTTCATCTGGCCAATGTGACTCTTCATGTGAACCAACATGCCTACCAATCTGGAAAGTCGGTGTTTTCTTAGATATCGAGGGTGCCTTTGACAACGCGCCTTTCGATGCCATATTGGAAGCCGCACGGGGTCATGGTATATCCCCAATGATTTCCAATTGGATTCACCAATTGCTCAAAAACCGACATCTCTTCTCGAGATTACGTCTAGCAGGGATCAGGAAATTGAGTGTTTGTGGTGTGGTTTTCCTAGGGTGCCTGTACCAATTATGGCACTACCTAAGGTAAACTATTTGTACAAAAATAACGCAAAAACCAACGAATGTCACCAACATTTTGAAACCTAGTTTAGTTTCCATACTTTACAGGAAAAATATAAAAACGGAGCCAAAACTACTTTTAGTATTTATTACGGCGTGTGCCAATGATAGGAACCCTGTCCCAGTTATGGCTACATTGTTTAACTTCGGTTCCTTTTCGCACTATTTGCATGCATTTCTTATGGGATTAGCCATAATTGGTACACTATGGCGAAAAAGGGTGCAAGGGAGCCGAAATTTTAAGGAAAATGATTTATTTCTACCATAATTTGAGCAAAATGTGGACTTTAAATGAATGCAACCTTCTTTTGTGAACGTGATCTGTTGTTCACATTTTTTTTATTGTTGATATATATCGTTAAAGGGTGAAAATCAACTATGGCGAATAAATGGTACTATAGCCATAATTGGTACACTTACCCTACTTATGGTTTTGCCGACGACTACCTAACATTGCTAGTTGGTATGTGTATCACCACCCTTTTTGACCTGATGCAAAGCGCCCTTTAGGTAGTTGAGGGCTGGTGTCGCCAATATGGCCTATCGGTAAATCCGAGTAATACACAAATGTACGGGACTTCACATCTGACTTTTTAAAAAGAAATCTTTTTCTTCACTTATGAACACTAAGTCCCGAATTTTATTAATCATTCATTTTTCACTTGCTACATAAGTCTTTCCTACGGCTGAAGGCCACACTTTTCTATCAGACTTCACTTAGAACTTCTAACTGCTCGCACTCAAGGTTTCCTACTAACTGACTGGCTTCGACCACCTGGGCTGAGGGCGCACCTGCGTCCTCCGGTGGGGCTCGATGAGAATCTTGCTGGCATCAGCGAAAGGCCATCGGATGATGTTGGCCTGGATTGCGTCGATCGAAGTATTGGTGACCGTTGCCGTTCCAGGGGCATTGACACGCGTCGCTCGGGGCTTCGATGTTGCCAACGGTCGGTCCTCATGGTGGATTGCTGACTGCGTTGTCAGCAACTGTATGTTCGTCGTCCAAAGTTCGTTGTCGCCAAGGGTTGGTGTTCATGGCGGTTTGCCAAGTGCCTGGTCAGCATCTAGTCCACGATGGTAGAGACCGTATATCGTGGGTAGAGCTTAGGGATGTCCATAACTATACATCTATTGTTCTTTTCAGAGAAAAGTGAAACCATAATGGTGTTCGACCTTTACTTTTCTTTGATTCTGAAATCAATGTTACTGAACTGGTAAAGTACGTTGGAGTCATTCTTGATTCCAAGCTTTCCTAAACACCTCATGTTGAGTTCATAATCAAGAAAGCTTGTATGGCCTTCGGGAAATGCCGGCGAACCTTTGGTACAACTTGGGGTCTAAAACCCAAGTATATCAAATGGATTTACACAACTGTTGTTCGTCCAATATTGGCTCATGGATGTCTGGTGTGGTGGCAAAAGGGCGAAATCAGAACGATCCAATCAAAGTTAGGCCATCTCCAAAGGATGTGCTTAATGGCGATGTCTATTTAACTCCTACGGCAGCGCTCGAAGTTCTCTTTGACATTGCCCCACTACACATTCATCTCAAACAAGAAGCACTTTCTTGCACTCACCGCCTATGGGTACTCGGTTTACTAGAGAAAACTCCTGTGATCCGCAGTTCAACACACACCTCGTTGTTTCCACTATTGATGAATTGGGACAAAGTTGTCCTTGCTCCAAGTGATCTTACAATTGCTTGTAATTTTCCATATAGGACATTTTCCACGAAATTCCCTTCCCGGGAAGAGTGGACTCTTTTTATCTGGAGAGAAGTACTTCAGACGGCATCGTATGTTACACTGAGTGATGGCTTCTTTCTCGAAGGTCGAGCAGGTGCTGGTGTTTATTCTCGTGAGCTAAGGCTGTATCAGTCTTATTCACTTGGTAGACCCTGCACCGTTTTTAAGGCCGAAATCTTTGCTCTTATGTGCGGAATGCAATCAGCACTTCAGCAGCACGTAATGGGCAAAGTAATATACTTCTGTTCAGATAGTCAGACTGTTATTAAAGCACTTGCTTCGGCCAACTCGCTTGTCGAACTTAAATTGAGGAGCTGAATTCAGCAAACGCTGTTCATCTTGGGTACCTGGCCATTCTGCCATCGCTGAAAATAAAATGGCTGATGCTAGGGCTGATGAGTTAGCTCGCACTGGAACATCACATGACTTCATTGGCCCTGAGCCAGCTGTTCCGATATCCAAGTGTTGGGTATAGCTTCAGATTGACACCTGGGCTGCCACTCAACACAGACAATACTGGAATAGTTTGGAGTGATGTCGTCAAACAAAATTGAATTGTACTGAGCCATCTCCAATGGTGGCGAAGTATCTATCAAACCTGTCAAAGCAGAACTGCAGCATGCTGGTCAAAGTATTGACTGGCCACTGCCGCCTCGCATGTGATAGCTGTGAATCCGACTATGGAACTTCGTATGATTTGATATGTAACTGTCCAGTTTTTGCGCAATTGCGTTTCCGAGTACTCGGGAAACACTTAAGTGAAACTGACTTCAGAAACCTGAATCTTCAGGACGTTCTGTTGTTCTTAACCCGCTGTGGTAAAGAGCTATAGGCTCTCTTTACGCTTTATGCATTATCACAGTGCCCTTCTCAGGACGCTGTTTGAACCCATTGTGGTACGCTTATGCGTTATTACGGTGTCATTTTCAGGACGCTATGTGAACCCATTGTGGTACCCTTTTGCGTGTATGACGATCCTCCCTTACCTGTCTTTTCCCCTGTCCTATCCTTTTTCCTTCCCTTCTTCATCAGGTAAATGATGAATAGGCTCGTGTTCATGGAAATGGCACAAATTTTCCAAATGGAGGAGAACGTGCCTCTGGAGCTGACCTACTGATACCTGTTGTTCGTTCGTAGTGATGGTTGGTGCTGATAACTGATCGTATGTTTCATATTCACTCGGATTCAAGCACTGGACAGTCACTAGGGTACTCTATGCTCTAGAAGATCAGTAACATATTCATCTATCTATATATATAAAAATGAGTTTGAAGTTCCTTTGAGGCAACAAAACTCACGAACGGGTGAACCGATCAGGATGACTTTTACACGGTTCGGTTCGTATTCGTGGTGGCTGTGTTTATATGTACAAAAAGTTACGAAAATCTACTAGAAAAGTAACAAAATTGATAAAGTACTGATTTTCCATGAGCTGAGAAGGAAATCAACACGACCGAAATTAAATCAATCTAGAGTGCGGTGCTATTTTGAGCTCAACACTTGTCAAACAACCACAAGACGGCAAGACAAAGTTTGCCGGGACAGCTAGTTATCTATATATATAAAAATGTAGTGGCATACGTGGGACCGCGCAAAACTTGCGAATGGATGGTCCGATTTGGGTCGTCTAAGTCTTGTTCTGTTAGCTTTCACCCAAGGAAGGTTTATGAGGCAAAAAACATGGGAAAATTGAGAGTTTTTGAAAATCGGGCTTTCATGCATTTTTAACGGGGACTTGGGCTTGGCTAGGGGCTTGAAACGTCAAAAAACGCAGTAGGCAAGACAAAGTTTGCCGGGGACAGCTAGTTATATACAGGGTGTTAGGTTCGTGAGTGTAAACTTTTTAAAGGATGATAGAGGACCGTAAATGGTGAAAAAAAAAAATGTTCGCCTTAACTTGCTATAACTTGAAAATGGTCAAATTTATCGCAGTTTTTTTTACCCTTATTCGAAAGATTATTGAATTTTCTATCAAATGGTATCTTTGAATGGATTGGTTTAGTTAAATACAAGGTTAAATAACTAAGTTTTCTAGAGCAAATAGCTCAAAATTAGTGTGTTTTAAGTTGGTAATTATCTTTGAAAAACACGTAATAAATAAAAAATCTTTCTTACGAAAAGTTGTGGCCTCTGTTTCACTCTACAATACGTTCTAAGACACCAAACTTGTAGCTCTTATCGATTCCTTGCAATTTTGATTTAAACATCGCATTTCAGATCAAAAAATGGCAACTGTCAGGGTAAGCACTGTTTTGCGCACTGTGCCACTCATTTAAATCAAAATTGTAAGAAAACGATAAGAGCTAGAAGATTGGTGTCAAAGAACGAATTGTAGAGTGGCCCCAACTTTGCCAAAGAAGGAATTTTAATTTATTACGTATTTTTCAAAGATAATTGACAACAACAAATTAAAACACACTACTTATGAGCTATTGGCTCTAGAAAACTTAGATATTTAACTAAACCAATCCATTCAAAGATGCCATTTGATAGAAAATTCAATAATCTTTCGAATAAGGGTCAAAATACTGCGAAGAATTTGACCATTTTAAAGTTATAGCCAGTTAAGGCAATAATAATCAAAAACATGGAAAGTTCAATAACTAAGTACGTAACGGTTGAGATTTGACCATATGCGTAGAACAATTTTTTTCACCATTTATGATCCTCTATCACCCTTTAAAAAGTTTGCACTCACGAACCTAACACCCTGTATACAGATTCGGGTACACATTGGGAAGTAAAACACGGTTTTACTTAGCTGAAGAAAAGTTTCATTATTAATTGTTCAGATTTCAAAATTTATATTGCATTTGCTTCAATACTATGTTCGCAAATATCAGCCAGGTTTTCAAATGTATGGTCGGGTCTTCTATTTATTAGATGCTGCCACCTTCTTTACATCCACTGCAATTTCCAGCCGTCTTGCAACCGTTCAACTTGATTTTTTGACTGTGATTAGAGTATAATACAAGCCTGTCCCATTCCAAAAGAGTAACTCTCGCTGAGACCGTCCCACTATTTACACCATGTCTTCAAAAATGTATAAGGTAGCGATTTTCTGAAAGTCCTCCCCAAAAAAGTAAGGAAAATGCATTTGGTTAATGAAATTGGTGGACCCCCCGTTAGTTAGAGCCACAAGCATTTTGGTGAACCCCTCGATTCTGGTCAATTGTTGGCTCATTTTAACCGTTATAACTCGAAAGTTTCGCCAGAAACCACTTAAAAACTATAGGTTGTTGGAAAGAGAAAAGATAGAGGTACTCTTTGCAGTTATAAAAAGTTTGGTCGGCCATATTGATTTCGACCGCCATCTTGAATTAATGTAACAAAACATTTTTTTCACCATGTTGGCAACCACCGATTTTCAAAATTTTTGCGTATTATTGCCGGTGCGCATGGAAATGTATGGAGAAAACGTGTCATGATTTACAAAAGTGCAGATAACTTTTGATAGGAAAAAGATACATCTCTAAATTTTCTACATGTTGTGTAAAAATGTCCCCGCTTTCGATTGACGCAAAAATTTTGAAAATCGGTGGTTGCCAACATGGTGAAAAAATGTTTTGTTACATAAATTCAAGATGGCGGCCGAAATCAATATGGCCGACCAAACTTTTTGTAACTGTAAATAGTAGCCCTATCTTCTCTCTTTTCAACAACCTATAGTTTTTAGGTGGTTTCTGGCGAAACTTTCAAGTTATAACGGTTTAAATGAACCAACAATTGACAAAAATCGAGGGGTCCGCCAAAATGCTTGTGGTTCTAACTAACGGGGGGTCCACCAATTCCATTAACCAAATGCATTTTCTTATTTTTTTGGGGAGGACTTTCAGAAAATCGCCACCTTATACATTTTTGAAGACATGGTGTAAATAGTGGGACGGCCTCAGCGAGAGTTACCCAAAAATGAACTGAATTGGTTAAAAGACAACGTGGAAATTTCGGTGGGCATAACGTGGGTGGCAGTGTGTTATAGGAGCCCGACTGTATGTACGTACATGTAAGGTTATGCTGTCATGCTCATCATGCAAAAGCGAATGAAACATCTTATATTTTTTTACTCGAACCTATCTAATTACTGTTTATTTGAAACCATTCCAACTCCAATCAGCCGATGGCATCATCATTTTCGTCAAAATTAACTTCCGTCCTTCGAGGCCCAACTCTGTGCCAGCTAGCATACAGGTTATTAAACCTGATGCCATGCCATCAGGTATTTACAACTCGCTCAGCTGGGATGACCTTCAGCAGCGCGGTGTAGTAGTAAATCGAGATTACCAGCGTTAATTGCTGCGGTGTGTTTAAAATTTCCTCTCAATTAGGGTAAAAGCCCCCTTCTTCGGCCTAGTACCTATATTCATCTCATTTTGTCTCAAGGACTAGAGATGTGCGCCGTCGAGATTTATTACTTCACGCCGCCGGATGTTTTGATTTTCTAGCACGCCGCCAGCTTAAAACTCATCACGCCGCCGAACTTAGAATTTCCCCAATAATCTTCAGAAAATAATCGATTTAAGTTTAAACGCTCCCAAAATGAATGCATGTCATCATTGCCGAATAAACAAAATATTTCGTTCAATGATCCTGTTGAGATTTTAGTTACTTTTTAGTCACTTATATATCATCATATAAAAATCCTAGCAAATATCATATTCTTCACACAAGGTGTATAAAGCATGCAATGACAGCATGCATGCTTTTCCCCGCGTGACGTCATTACGACGTTCGTTTATAATTGAGGGGGTTAGAAGCAAAGGGGTGTAAGTGACAAAAACCCACTTTCGAGTAAATGAGGTTTAAAATTTTTCGTCAATTTTTCATTACATACATACAAAATGTGAGGAATTTCACAATCAACCCAATTTTCTCCGATGTAATGAAATCTGAAGAATTCAGGTTCTAATAATTCAATTCATGCCATAACTTAAGAATTATTTAGGCAGCATCCATTTATTACGTAACGCAAAAATTTATATTTTTGCGACCCCCCCTCCCCCTCCGTAGCGCTTTTTTGTATGGAAATCCAAAAATTTTTGTATGGGCCGTAACGCTTGGCCATACTACCCCCCTCCCCCAAGAGCGTTACGTAATTTGTGGACTGCCCCTTATGGATTTTTTTATTTATTATGCAACGTTTAATTGTCTGCCGCACTATATACGAGTGCACAATTACAAGTTACTCCAGTGAACCGTATAGTACATTTTTTTCATTATCGTCGCAACGCCTTTACCGTCATGCCTAATGTTGCATACTACCGTCACACACTACATTCATGCTGCCGTCGATGCATCAATGTCGTCTACCATGAATGTAGCATTTGGCACCATGATTGTAACACAAATCCAGATGATGGGAGTACAAAATGACAGTTTTGAAATGTAGAGTTGGAGTTCCAGTGGTTCCGAAAACTGCAAAAGAAAAATGCGGATAACTCGTGCTAGAGGGTGTCAAGGGCGTTACTTGGGGTCTGAAGGGGTTTAAGGGGGATTTCAGAGGCATTCCAAGAAGCTTCAGAGCGTTCTCAGCGGATTTCGGAAACGTTACGGAGGCGTTACATGGCGTTTTCTGGGGTTTCGGAGGGTCTGAGGTGCGTTACATGGGGTTTCTGGGGGTATTAGGGGGATTTTGGAGGCATTCCAAGAAGCTTCAGAGCATTTTCAGCGGGTTTCAGTAACGTTACGGAGGCGTTACATGGCGTTTTCTGGGGTTTCGGAGGGTCTGAGGTGCGTTACATGGGGTTTCTGGGGGTATTAGGGGGATTTTGGAGCCATTCCAAGAAGCTTCAGAGCATTTTCAGCGGGTTTCAGTAACGTTACGGAGGCGTTACATGGCGTTTTCTGAGGTTTCGGAGGGTCTGAGGTGCGTTACATGGGGTTTCTGGGGGTATTAGGGGGATTTTGGAGCCATTCCAAGAAGGTTCAGAGCATTTTCAGCGGGTTTCAGTAACGTTACGGAGGCGTTACATGGCGTTTTCTGAGGTTTCGGAGGGTCTGAGGTGCGTTACATGGGGTTTCTGGGGGTATTAGGGGGATTTTGGAGGCATTCCAAGAAGCTTCAGAGCATTTTCAGCGGGTTTCAGTAACGTTACGGAGGCGTTACATGGCGTTTTCTGGGGTTTCGGAGGGTCTGAGGTGCGTTACATGGGGCATTAGGGGGATTTTGAAGGCATTCGAAAGAGCTTCAGAGCATTTTAGGCGGATTTCAGAAACGTTACGGAGGCGTTACATGGCGTTTTCTGGGGTTCCGGAGGGTCTGAGGTGCGTTACATGGGGTTTCTGGGGGAATTAGGGGGATTTTGGAGACATTCCAAGAAGCTTCAGAGCATTTTCAGCGGGTTTCAGTAACGTTACGGAGGCGTTACATGGCGTTTTCTGGGGTTTCGGAGGGTCTGAGGTACGTTACATGGGGTTTCTGGGGGTTTAAGGGGGATTTTGGAGGCATTCTAAAGAGCTTCAGAGCATTTTCGGCGGTTTTCAGAAACGTTACGGAGGCGTTACATGGCGTTTTCTGAGGTTTCGGAGGGTCTGAGGTGCGTTACATGGGGTTTCTGGGAGTCTTAGGGGGATTTTGGAGCCATTCCAAGAAGCTTCAGAGCATTTTAGGCGGATTTCAGAAACGTTACGGAGGCGTTACATGGCGTTTTCTGGGGTTTCGGAGGGTCTGAGGTGCGTTACATGAGGTTTCTGGGGGTTTTAGGGGGATTTTGGAGACATTCCAAGAAGCTTCAGAGCGTTTTCAGCGGATTTGATTTCAAAGTCGTTACAAAGGCGTTTTTGGCGATGGCGGAAACCCTCAGTAGTGTCCCTGTATTGTCCCAGAAACCCCAAGCGCCATATTTAATTCCAAAATGTCCTAGGATATCGGGTTTCAACATCAACTTAATCAGCCAGGTCTGAAAATATCCGTATGGCATGAGACTTTTTGATTTGTTAGACGTGGGCCGTAACTATTCAGTTGGCAGCCACTGACTTTTGTTCCCCTGCTCCATTGGTGGTTATGACCCTCGGAACGCACAATCCGAAAATCTTTGTCTCCGCTTCTTCACACTTCCGGTTCCTAAGTTATACGCATGTCCCGTTCGCAGTTTTCGGAACCACTGGTATTTCATTAGTTCACTCAATTTGAAAATCCACTACATTTTTTGCCGTGATTAAAAAAATGTCACAGTCACCCATGAATATTTCATCTGGTCATACGTGAATGTTATTGTTGCATGATAGTCAAGACCATACACCCACGATTATCATGCAAACTACAGTTTTTGATAGTACATTTTGGATCACTGGTTACTACACTAAAACTTCAATTTATGCACATGGCTGGGGGTACATAAATTAAAAAAGGCATAAAATGAGGGAAATTTGAGCATAAAAAAAACGCTTCCGTAACGCCTCTGAATCCCGCCGAAACTGCTCTGAAACTTCCTGAAATGGCTCCAAAATTCCTCTTAAACCGCCTCGTACCCCATGTAACGCACCTGCGACGCTCCGAAACCCCCGAAAACGCCTCCATAAGGCCTCTGAATCCCGCCATAAATGCTCTGAAACTTCCTGAAATGCCTCCAAAATCCCTCTAAAATCCCCTCGGACCCAATGTAACGCATCTGAACCCCCAAAAACGCCTGCCTAACGCCTCCGAATCCATCTAAGACCCACTTGCACCCGTTTAACGCACGTGAGATCCTCGGAAACCCCCGAAAACGTACCAGTAACGCCTCCAAACCCCGTCGAAAATCCTCTGAAACTCTCTGCAATGCTTTCGAAAACCCCCTCAGACCCCCCGGAAATCTCCTGGTACCTCGCGGAAACCCCTGAAACTCCCCTGTGACTTCCATTTGCTCATCCTTATAAACACCCTTTAGCCGCCGTTGCAATAGTTACCGTCATTATTAAATATTCTTATGCACAATATTGGTTCTGAGTAGCTTTCCCTTAATTTATGCAGGTCATAAAAAAGGTGCATAAATTAAAAAGTGCATTAAAATAACATGCATAAATTGAGGTTTTAGTGTATTTACATTCTCATATGCAAAGTATAGTTTGTTAAAATGTTTCGCTATATGAGATGTAGAAGAGCGAAATATTGAATTCTCATTTTTAACGCCGCCGCCGCCGACGACCAAAAATGATGTTTTAACCGCGGCGCACATCTCTGCCGAAGCACCAAAGCAAGCATCACAGCGGTGCCAGACATCAAGAAACAAGTAGTTAATTGAATGAGATTTGGTCACTACAAATACGATGTTTTTTCAATCAGAATATGGTCGTTTCTTGGTTTAACATCTTGGTAATCGAACTTCTACGCAAATCGATCAATAATTTCATTTTCCAACGCCATTTCTTTCAAAATATTTGGTTTGGTTTTCATCTAAATATGCTGCTACCGCTCAAGCTTTACGAACTATCATCCAGTTCGGCAGCACTGATTTGCCAATCAGCTGTGAATGTATGCGAGTGCAAAACGTGGGGAGCGAGCATAGACGATTCGTCGCGCCGCACATTGTTGTGACTTCTCCTTTGCGAGAGAGGAAAACAATCACAATGAAACTGTCACCTGCTAGGGAAAGGGAGTGCGTTAGTGGGTGAGTGCAGAATGCTCTACGATGAGAAAATGTGAGAGTGGTTGTGGATTTGCTGTAAATACTGTTGAGATGAATAAGGGGCCACCCGGTGGACCGCGATGAGATGAAAATTTTACGGTGTGCTGAAGATAGGTGCGAGTGGCTCGCGATTTGTGATCGCAATTAAATCAAATATTGAAGGTAAATCCCACTCTAGTGCATCGTAAGATCAACAGTGGAAGTGAGCACGTGTGTTAAAGGTTTGTATCATTAAGTTTGAAGCGTATACATTGCGCTGTGAGTGATTTTTCATGTTGCACATCCTTAATGAGACTAAGATAGGCACAAATACCC